>NC_081433.1:8855253-8961854 GCF_949786415.1 Peromyscus eremicus | reverse complement strand
AGCACGTTCTTGGTACACGAATTAAATCCTAAGACGCGGATTTTCGCTTCTAATTCAGTTTGGAATTTCTATCACTGTCAAAAATGAAGTGGGCAAAAATAGGAGAAGCAACCGATTGCCTCAGAGGAACGTGCTTACGTCACTCGGGAGAAGTCACAGCCCTGCTGCTGAACTACCTGAATCCCGTGTGCCCTCGGCCACGGCACACCAGGTATGTGCACAGGAGGCTCCGGCCTCCTCCAGCAGCACCCACTTAGACCACCTTCACTACGGCTGCAGAAGGCTGGGGGCTGCACAGGGAACAATGCTCCACGCTGCTCAACCTGGAAGGTTGCTCTAGGGAAAACCAAAGTTCTGGGCCGGTGTGGGGCGGGGAATAATTTTAAGTATGTTCCTTTGAGTTATTTGGCATAGCAGTCACCATTTGGTGTATTACCCTTTGACCTAAAAACGCAAGGTATTTACAGGCAGGTCAGAGCAGGAGCATATGGCCTACTGACTTTAACAGAGGAAATGGCTACAGAGGAGAGCAGAGGAACAGGACGGAGCGCATCTCGGAGAACAAACCCCACATTGACTAGGTCATCCCTGTGGAGTGGCTGGAGAGGCCGAGCTGTATCTGGGGACTACACCCTGTCTCCTTTCATTAGGTTTATGTTTTCTCCCAGCCCAGATGTGTTTGAGCAGAGGACTCCCTGTGGCCTGACAGCCGTGCCTGCCAGATGTGGGGCATAAAATATTCTCATTTGTTCTCTTCTAAGTAATGAAAAAGTCACATCATCTAAAAGGAAGTGGTATGCACACTCTACAATTACCATGGAAGCCAAATCTGTGTGAGTCACCCAACTGCCTGCACAAGACAATTTGGCTACTGGAAAATCCTGATTAATGGCATTTTTTAAACAACAGAGTAACAACCTGACCTGCCAAAAAAAAATATTATGTTTTCATCATATCACCAGTATTTTTTTTTTTTGGTCTTGGCTATGTAGTACCTCCCACAGAGAATATGAAGGCGAAAATCATGTTATACTGCACCTTAACTTTAAGTCTATATATTGATGGGGAGGTTGAACTAAGTAAGTCAGCTTTGGACTTACACACTGCCCTGAACCGGTCGTGGACTACTTTGGACCACGCTGAGACTCCAGGTTCTTTTCTCATTCCAAATGCAATTAGTTCATGGACTGTACAATAAGTCACTCACATAGGTGACTGGGATCCAAGGTAACGGTCAGATCTCAAGGTTGTAGGCTGATGTACCCGCACTGGCCACTAACAGCAATCCCAAGGCTCCAAGTCCAGATAGCTCCCTCTCGCCTCCAAGTATGAGACACCAGGAGGAAGAACTGCTGCGCTTTAATCTCCAGCCCTGAAACGCCCACAGCCTAGGCTGGCAGAGTTCATCAACACCGAGGGCGAATTCGCTGCCCGTTGCTTTTATTTTCTCATGGATACAACACAGCCGATGCTGATTAAGTCAGTCACGCATTTGGATTTCGACCCGGGCCGGAATCGACATCCATTTGAAGGAAAAGCGACCTGCGGGCGGCTCGCACCACATTCCCGAAGTGTAGGAGCGCCACACAGGGTGTTGGGAGTTTCGGGTGCGAATCGCCAAGCAGCCGCGGCGCTCTGGGTTCCCCTCCACCTGCGACACCCTGCACCCGCCTAGACGCCGCCTGCGGCCCTTGCCCACCTCTCCGAACTCGGTCTAGAGCCCCAGCCCCTATCTCGGGTCCCAGAGGAGCACCTTCCGCCGCCCAGCCGCTCCAGGAGGGTGGGAGAGGAATCCCCTGCCCCGCCCGGCCCCACCTGGCCGGCGCCAAGCAGAGGAACCGATGCCTGCCGCCCCCCATCCCTTCGCGCGCAGGGCTGTAATAATTACATCCTCATTATTTCTTCTGCGATCGTTAGGGAAAGAGCCCGAGAGCAGCAACAGCAGCTGCCGGGGGAGGCTTAGTTACAAAACCCAGCGCTGGGTAGCGCTTCGCTTAGCAACCACCCCTAAAAAAGCCCCCGTGCTCCCGGCTCGCACTTGGAGAGCCCAGCAGCGGCTACCCCCTCCCAACCCCTAGGCCCAGGCCCTGCTCGTCGCGACGGCTGCAGCAAAGGGCACAAGTGGCCCCTCCCCGCCTCCGCGACCCCAGCGCCCTGTAGCACCGGCTCCGAGCACCTTCCATTCATTCCCAGTCTGAGTCCCGGGGGCCACCTGGGCTTGGGGGAGGGGGAACTCGGGTCGCTCCCCACTGCCCCACCAGCCCCCTCGCTGGCCAGCGCCCCAGGCTGCACCCCGTTACCCGGCCTCGCGGAGCGGGGAATTTCACACCTCCGCCTCGCTCCTGTAGCCGGGGAGCCCGTGTGCCAGCAACCCTGCCACCGGGCTCTGCAGCCCGGAAGGAAGGACCCCAGCCGCGGACCCCGGAGCACCGGCCACCCCTAAGGTTATCTCACACTCCCGGAGCGTGTTCCTAGTAGCCTCCTACCCCCGACACAGCCGCCTAGGCAGGGCCCACGCGGGTCGGTCTCGCAGCACCGCCCCCTCCCTGCCCCGACGGCTCTCGCCACTTAGCGCCCAGGTCCCCGCATCCCAGTCCCCGCGGCCCCGCGCGTCTCGCACCTTCCTCAGAGCGGACATCCTTGGGCTTTTCCTAGTTCAGAAGATGCCGAGCGACATAGCAAGGTGGCCACCCTTCAGGCCAGGCGGCGCGCACAGCACTGCCGCCAGCTCCCAGGCTCGAGAATCCTTGGGTCCGTGCGTCGATCCGCAGTCTGTCTGTCCGCCCGCCGCCCGCCGCTGCCGCCGCCGCCGCCGCCGCCGCGCGCTCCAACCCCGTTCGAGCCCAGCGCACGGTCGGTCCTCACGGCCGGCGCCTGCGCACTCGGCGCCCGGGGAGGCACCGGCGCACTGGGGGGCGGCCGGTGCGTGGCTCCATCTGAGGAAGGGCCCAGCGCCGCGCGCCTAGGGGGAGCGCTCAGGCCGCTGTGCGGCTGCCAATGGCAAGCCTGGCCCGGAGATCGCAGGGCGCGCATGGCCCGGGAGCCCGCGCACAGCGGGTCCCAACTGTTGCGCGCAGAGCACTGGGTCACTCGAGGACAGTGAAGGTACCGGGCGGGGGAGCAGAGAGGTCCCACACTGCAAGTGCTCGGCGTGTTTGTAGGTCAGCGTGCGAACCCACACACAAGCCAATGCGCCTGGAAAGGTCTAGCTCAATCTGAATCAAGATGTGACAACTGCAGACGCATTGGGTGCACCGGACTCTGCCCGATGAAGTCCCCCACATCTGTTGGGCTCCCAGGTCAGAGAGAGGGAGCGCTAGAAGACCGATCTGTTACAAAGCTTCTTACAGCCACTGAGAGTGCGCACACAGGTGCTCTGGGCTCTGAAATACAGCCTGTTTCCACCTGTTACCTGCCGGCCGGTGAACTGCTCAGTGCTGTGCTCAGAGGAATCAGGGATCCTCCAGTGGCACCCCTGGCACCTCGAATAGCAATCCTCATTAATAAACCTGGTCCAGACACAGGGAAAAGCGATGGTGTCAGCCACTTGTTTGCTGCAGCAGCATATAGATAGATGTATGAAGTGTGAAAGTGGAAGCGAATAATAATAATAATAATAATAATAATAATAATAATAGTTTATCCTTTTATCTTGGAGACGTCAGGAAGGCAACCAATAACAGTCTGGCAAACTTAACAAAATTAGCCATGTTGTGATGGAACCTAGTTAGATTCATGGGAACATCCCCCTCCTATCTGTCAGCCTGTCAAGAAGAAAAGTTATTGTGGCCTAGAGTAAAATGCCCTGGCAACTGAAGGCATAGTTTGACACTGGACTCTGGGGCTCTACCACTACACCTAGCTAACCTCGGGCAAGTCACAGGGCTCCATGTAAATGTGAATGTAAAAAGGGGCTTTGTCTCCATGGTTAAGATGTTTAAATGTGACCAAAACTTAATCAGCAAGATGAATATTTACAGAAAGATGGACAGGTGTAGAATGGAAGAGAGGCACATGAACAACCCAATATTTTCCAAAAATTCCAAGATCTTTACACAAAAACAGTCTCCATAAAATGTTTTTCATATAATCAGTCAACAACTTCAGTGTACTTTAAAAGCAAAATACAAATTGTGTGAGAGATACATAAATGACTCAAAGAAACCTGACATACCACCTTCTTAGTGTTTTTTTTTTAATATTCCAATTGGTTTCACAGTGGAAAGCCTCAAACCAAAAATCTAGATGGCATATCAAGTTTTAAAATTCTAGTAACCATTTTCTCTCCTCTCCACACGTGTCCCCATCTTTCCATTCATTTACTTGCCATCTCATGCAATGGTAGCAACCAAAGAAACACAAATGGTACTTAAAATGAGTGCTTACTTATGTGTTGTGGACGTGTGAACAAAACAGGAAAAAAAAAAAAAAGATTGTCACTGGGCACACATCCCGTCTTGGGATGGAGCCACACTACAGTTATGGGAGTATACTCATGGATTACATTTGCTTCTGTGAAGGAACTGTACTGTGTTATTGGAAAATGAAAAGGGCAGTAAACAGTTTACGATGTTAAGGAGGTATTAATGAGGGTTCCATTACATGAAATCTTCCTCTGGGTTTGCCCCACAGGAGGTCCCAAGACATGGTTTTGAGTGTAGGTGATTTATTTGAAAGCCTTATCTCTGGAAACTAAACGGGAGGAAAGGTACTAAAGGGTGTGTCATCAGGGTGATCTCTCCTTCAGGCAGCTGGGGTTGATCCTATTGAAGATTCTTTGAGGAACAGTCTGAGGTGTACCTCAGGATTGCCTCCATCCTCCCCCTCCTCTCTGCTTCCCCTGCTGAGCAGCTTTGATAATGTCAAAGAAAGCCACCTTCAGAGTTGACTATGGATGAGGTGAAGCCAGAGGTTGGCTTCTACCAAAGCTCCCAAGAACAGGATAGGGGTTGGGGTGAAGTGGGGGGAAGTTCTGGTAGTAGGAAGAACAGGCCTGACGACCCAGAGACTTGCCTTTTCTTGTAAATGACAAGTTAGATTAGGAACTGAGAAACCATCCTGAATGTGGACTGACAGACAGTGTGTTGGGAGGTTTTGTAACACATTTAAAGGACTTGGAATAATGTCTTAGATACAATGTAATTTTATGTGGGATTTTGACCAGAACATTAGGACTTTCTTCATGGCACTTGCAGACAAAAAGACATTTGCATTTCTTCCTTCCCAATATATGGTCTTTTTATTTCCTTTTCTTATCTCATTACATTAGCTAGCATTTCTAGTATGATATTGAAATCAGTGGTTAGAGGGACTATCCTTGCCTTTGTAGGAAAGCTTCTAATTGTTTTTCCCCCTTGATGGTGATATTTGCAGAATTTTTTCGTAAATGTTCTTTATTGAGTTAAGTAAATTATCTTTTATTTATTGTTGACTGAGAGGGGTTTTGTTTGTTATTTGCTTTGTTGTTTTTATAAATCATGAACTAGTGTTAGATTTTGTCAAATGCTTTCTCCATTTTTTTTCTTTTGATTCTGGTCCTGTAATGGACTAGAGTGAGTGAGTTTTTAAAATGTTTATTTTATGTTATGTGCATGAGTATGTTTGCCCGAATGTGTGTATGTGCACCAGCGTGCATTCCTGGTGCTTTCAGAGGGCAGAACGTATCAGAGCTCCCAGAACTTCAGTTCCAGATGGTTGTGAACCACCATGTGAGTGCCGGAAACTGAACCCAGGTTCTGTGCAAAAACGGCAAGAGTTCTTAACCACCGAGCCATCTCTCCTGCTCTGCCGTGATTATTTTAGATTTTTAAAAAGACCTTTTTGGTTGCTATGAACAGAAGAGGTGGAATGGCAGTGGGGTAAGAATTGGGAAACAGCAGGAGGAATGGGGAAGAGATCAGCGTTCAAATGTAATCTCCATGAGAGGCGGGGACACGAATTATATGTGATCTTTCTGGATAGGTCTGTGGGGGAAAGAGAGAAGGAAGTAATTGCATTTCCCAAGGCTAGCCTGGCTGCCGAGTGGATGGCGCCTGTGGCTGACTGGGAGTGATACAGGAGAGCTCCTGTCTGCTGGAGTTCTGGGGGACTGTAGCAAGCAGAAGCTGGTACAGTGGTCTGCATCCAGGGTCTTCTGTTTTCTTGAACCCTCACACTTTTGTGTCTTGTAGTCCAATGAAAGTCACTGTCACCAAAGACCGTGAAGACCTACCCTCAACAAATCCAGCTGTACATTCAAACGGGTAAACCCTCCTTTGACTTGGCTGCAGGACGGTTGTCATTTCTTGTCCCCTCTAGTCACTCCTTCCCTTGGGCCAGAGCTGGAGCCTCTTCATCTCTCAACTTTCCAAAGGTGAGAAGCCGTCGTCATGGCTCAGCTCTTAGCCACTCCTCTGGCCACATTTATTCCCTCTACGGTCTCCTAAGCTTATGTATCAAAAGCTGCTCTGCACCGCTTAACAAAGGGCCTCCCAAAGGATCCCCGTATCATCCTGAAACCCCAACTTTTCGGGTTCTGAGCCCAAATCCTGAACCCATTCTAGATTTCCCCTTTTCTATCACAGACAAATCTGAGGACTTGGAACATCTCTGTTGCTTTGCCTTCAAACGCATCCACACCCTGACCATCTCCTCTTACAATCTTCAATGTTACAGCTCAGATGCTAACCACCAACATTTTCCTTATTGCAACCGCCGCACAGTGGTCTCTTGCAATGCAGTTTACTCTCAGTAGAGAAGCTGAAGTCATTTCTTGAACATTTATATCAGATCGTTTCACTTCTAGGCTCAAAACTGATCAATTTTCCACATCTCCGTGAGAAGTTCAATGTTGCTTCTTCCATGATCGTCACCGGTGAAGCAGAATAAGGCAGCAAAGACCAATTATTAGGTACTGATCTATTGATTTATTTCGTGATTTACTCAAAGCACTGCTTGTACTGCCTATTTGCCAAGCATGCCTTCGCCTCCTACCTGGAACAGAATGACCATGACCAGGGTAAATAGTGGTAACATTGGGTCATGTTGCCCTTAACAATCTGAAGACTGCCATTTAGGCTTCTGTACAGTATCACTCGCTTGCCCACCCCACCTTGTGGTTTTAGAGTATAAAACGCTAATAGAAACTGTACCCCAACCGAGGCCTTTCAGGAACTATCCTGGCTTGAGTTCATCAGTAACATCTCTGCCCTTCCACTCTCACTGAAATAGGAGAGCTTATTCCAAAGAGTCCTGCAACACCCGAGGCCACGCCTTCTCTCCTCCCTGATCCCTACCGGCATCAGATCTCCCAAACAAAGGCTGGCAGGCAGGCACTTTACTTGAACCATAGTTTGTCTTCTTTTCTGTTTTGAGCATTTTCTTCATAATATCAGGTCTTCCTCGTTCATCTCCTCAAGTCTGTACTTGATAACCTCCACTATCCAAAGACGTCTACTTTGTGTCTTTCGTTATAAACTCGCTGCTTATAACCCTGCACTATTTCTCTTCGAAGAGCTCGTCTCTTTGGGATACGGTCCTTACAGTCTTCTTTGTCCTGCACCTCTCTTGTCTGACCTTTCACAGACGTTTATTTCCAGCTTGCAGGTCGTGCAGACACTTGGCAGTCATGCTTCCGAAGAAGCAATTCCAAGGACAGAAGAGTCAATGTCAGCAGGGCACAAGGGTCCCAGCGCGGGAGCACCGCCAGGCTTTAAAAGCAAAGTGCCTTGGGTGGAAGACAACACAAAGAGAGGGACCGGCAGACGCGAAGCAGAGGGGAGGCGCTGTCGGTGGTTGGGCACCGCTGGTGTGCGGGCGCAGCAGTCCCCTCTGCAGACATAGTGAGGGGGGCGCGGAACCGACAGCAGGTCTGGGCCGAGAGAAGGACCAAGTCTTGCCTCAAGCTTCCAGGTCTTCCTTCTCTCCTCAGCAACCTTTCTCCAGCTTGCACCCCAGGTTCCGCAAGTGTGCAGAGCCGGTACCGTCCCCAGCAGTGTCTTGGCCCAAGTCTATCAGAGGGGCAAACCCTGGAGCTGCCGCTACGGCGCCCCTTACCTTCCGCGCAGGCTCCGGAGCCAGGCTCCTAGAGGCAGAGCTTAAGCCACGCCCAGGACCCATACGAACCAATAAAACGCTGTATGTGGATGATTGGCACCCAGCGGCGGGGAATTCGGGTCCGGATTAGGCACTGCTAATATTGTGGGCGGGCCTACACGAGAGGAATCCGGAAGCGCCGGGCGCTCGTCGGGCGGCCGCTGGGGCCCAGGATCCCGGCTGGGGTCCAGTATGTCTGCTCATCGGAAGCTCGGTAGGCAAGAAGGGCGGGACGTGAGCGGAAACTGGGTCTGAGACTCGCAGGGGTGGAGAGTGTCCTGCTGTTGTGACCTGCGGTCGTAGTAGGCTGAAGGGGGATCGTGGGTCTTCTGGGACACTAAGTATCTAGCGCAGGGCTGGCATGATGGGCCCTGAGGGGACCCGGGGTGTTGGGGGACGTGGAGTGTGTGGGGCCCGTCTCCTGTGGTGGGTTCCTCCTGCTGCTGCCTGGGTCGGGAGTGTGTCGCAGCCTTTCAGGGGTTTTCGTTGTCTCTGCGACCTCACTGATGGAGAGTAGAGTCCTCCAGAACCTGATGTCCTCACTTGTCTCTAGGATAACGCCAGGACGAAGCTGGCGCGTGGGAATAGGGTGTGTGTCGGGGACCGTGGGGAGTAACACAAGACCTAGTGTGTGGAGGGCTGCCTCCACCCAGGGCAGCCAGGCCAGCCCTCTGTTCCTATGGTCCTCATCTCTCGGTTAGCGTCGGGAGGTCCTGGAAATGCAGAGCTTGTAATGGGAGTAGAGACTATCATGCTTCTCTGTGATTAAAACATGCTTCTCCTATGAAATGAAAAAGGAAAAAAAAAAGCGCCAGTGTCAACTGTATATAGTTAATAAGTATCTGCTTAAAAAGTAGGAAACTAGTTTCTCAGCAAGCAAGAAAACCATGAACTAGTTAGTAAAAATCCCCTTTCTGTGTATTTTTTTCCTGTGTAGAAAATTGTACTAGTGACCACCCACTTCAGCCCCAGTGAGTTCCCACTTTCATCTAATTGCCTGCCCCCCTCCCCCCAAAAAAGAGTAAGACTATCTCAGGGATTAGAAAGGACATAACCATTTCGAAACAATCAGATGTGGTGTTCCAAAATGGACATAAGAGTTCTCTATCGTGTAGCAAAACCTTGCTATAATCTTCCACCGGAAGAGAGTCCAAACAGTGTACTGGTACTATATGTTCAGCTGTCTCCTGCATTCTGAGTTGGTGCCACACCCCGTGCTTCATCGGCTTGCTTTCCCTTCTGTGTCTAAGGTGCGTCTAAACCTGACATTAAATGCTTTCTCCTGAGCAAAGTAAAGCAGCTAGCCAACTCTAAAAACCTTTATAGCCTCACTAAATTCAAGTAAAATGAAGGGAATTTTTCGGTTGTTTTCATCAGTCACTAAACTACCCCCTGAAAATAGTCTCTTTTTCTATTGGAGAAAATATATGACAGAATTATCAGGTAAAATTTAAGTAGTTTAAGAATGTTGTGTTTGAGCCGGGAGGTGGTGGTGGTGGTGGTGGTGGTGGTGGTGGTGGTGGTGGTGGTGGTGGTGTACGCCTTTAATCCCAGCACTCAGGAGGCAGAAGCAGGCAGATGATCTCTGTGAGTTCAAGGCCAGTCTGGGCTACTGAGTGAGTTCCAGGACAGGCTCCAAAGCTGCACAGAGAAACCCTGTCTCAAAAAAAAAAAAAAAAAAAAAAATGTTGTGTTTGGAGGGAGATAGATGATGAATAAATCTTGAAAGTACAAAGTGGAAGTGGAAGAGGCTGGAGATATGGCTCAGTGGTTAAGAGCACTGGCTGCTCTTCCAGTTTCCCAGTATCCTCATGGTGGCTCCTAACTTTCTGTAACTCCAGTTCCAGGGGATATGGTGATATTTTGCTTGTGATCTAACAAATAAAGCCTGCCTGAAGATCAGAGTGTGGAGCTAGGCCACTAGTTAGCCATAGAGACCAGGCAGTGGTGACACACACCTTTAATCGCAGTACTTGAGATCTCACGCCTTTAATCCCAGCACTAGGGAGGTGGAGACAGGAAGTGATATGGCTGGGCAGAGAGAGGAATATAAGGTGGGAGGAGCTCAGCTCCCATTCGTGCTGAGGATTCCCTAGAGGTAAATCTTTCTAGCGGCTGGCTGCTCTGCTTCTCTGATCTTTCAGCTTTCATCCTGATATCTGACTCCGAGTTATTATTATTAAGACCAATTAGGATTCGTGCTACAAGGAAATCTGCAAATCTGGCCTCCCACATGCACTAGACACACACACATGGTACACAGACATACATAAAGGCAAAACACCCATACATGTAAGATAGATAGATAGATAGATAGATAGATAGATAGATAGATAGATAGATAGATAGGTATGTTTATGTGTGTATGTATATATTTATTTAAACATATACAAATACATATGTATATTTTATATAGCTATAATGTAATGGAAAACAAAATGTTAACTTTTCTTCTTTTCTAAGCATGATTGGCTGAAGAGCCCTAATGCTGGGAAACAAGCTCTGAGACCTGAGTCGGAATAAAAATGCTAAGCACTTGCAATTTGTTAAAGCAAAAGCATGGGACCAGAACTGATCTGTCTTCAGCCTGTCACTCGCTGACCCTGCCTTCCCACCTTGTGTGTACACATAGATAGAAAACGCCTGGCCGATGGAGACATTGTCACTGGTGTCCCTCATAGGCCAGGTCCAGCTGTTCCTCGGGGACATTGGATCTCAGCAGTGGGGAGAGGGGTAGGGTCTTTTTACCTTTAGAGATGGCATCTCATTCTGTGGCCCAGGCTGGTCTTGAACTCACGGTAATCCTTCTACCTCAGTCTCTCAAGTGCTGAGGTGGTGAGCAAAGGTGCTAGGCTGTTCCGTGTGCTTTACATAGAGGCAGGAGATATACAGAGTGCTGAACCAGCGTCCGTTCGGCCAGCTAGTGTTGGTAGAGCACCCAGTGCTAATGTTAGCTGCCTCGGGCATTAGGGATACTGCGGGAAATCCCCCTCCCTGTACAGAGGCACTGGTGTAATTCAAGGCTATGCCCCAATGTGGAGAACGGTCTAAGGGTGCCAGACTGTTCCTTCTCTGGGCCCTAGAAGAGGCAAGAAAGCTTGTAAGGCATAGGGGTAATTGAAGAAATGACTGTAAGTCTTTGATGGTTCTGTTGCTATCTTTCTTGCTTCTGTAATAGGCCTGCTAATGCATCAGCTTCCTCATGGAAGAGACTCAGCTCGGGAATGAGTAGGATACTGGGACTGAGAGCAGAAACTCAGGCCAGGTGCCAGGTTAATACTGGTGTAGCTGGAGACTGTAGAAGGAGCCCTAGAGAAGACAGTTGAAGAGCCACAGGCAGTCCTGTCTCCACAACCCCCACCCCACCCAGGCCAGCACCTAGGGATAGGAGGTGGAGTTAAATGAGACCTGACTTCAATCTCACCCAAGCTAGCGCCTCAGAGCTAATTGCCTCCAGTCGTTGGGGCCTTCATCTTTACACAGGGATAATAACAGCAGTGCTTTTTGAGGATTAGGCGGGTAGCCCACAGATGTATGTGTGGGTCTGTAGAGACAGCTAGCAGGTGGGTATCACAGTACATTTCTCAGGGTGCAGGAAGAAGCAGCAGGTTCCTGTAGAGCAAAAGCTGTCAGGTGATGAAAGAGACCAAGTACATGAGGCTTCCATGCTGGCTTGTTTAAAATGAAATAGATGACGGCCGGGCGGTGGTGGTGGTGCACACCTTTAATCCCAGCACTCCAGGAGGCAGAGGCAGGCGGATCTCTGTGAATTCGAGGCCAGCCTGATCTACAGAGAGAGATCCAGGACAGGCACCAAAACTACACAGAGAAACCCTGTCTCGAAAAACTAAAAAAAACTACGTGTTTGAGGGACAAGAGACATACAAAATGCCTGAAAAATACTATAAAGTCCTGCCCTAAAGTCACAGCCTAGGGAGTTGAGTTCATAGGACAGTGTGGACGTTTGGGGAAGTGACACTGTACAGGCAGCCTTTTTCTTTGATAGCCTTCCCATCTGCCAAGCCAACAGAACCCCCACGTGAAAATAAGTGATCCTCAGCCTTCCTAAGGCTGCTACCCTTTAATACTCACCCCCAGCCGTAAAATTACCTTCATTACTACTTCGTAACTATAATTTTGCTACTATTATGAATCGTCATGTAAATATCTGTGTTTTCCAGTGGTCTTAGATGACCCCTCTGAAAGGGTCATTGGACCCTAAGGGGTCATGTCCCACAGGTTGAGAAACACTGATCTAGATGCTTTTCTAGTCTCTGCTTCTTTATGTTGGACTGAAAATATATCTAATGTAAACTAGAGTTACTGGTATAAAATTATACTTTATCTCATGTCTTCATTTCTAATAAGTACAGCTTACTGACTTGCCTTCAGAGCAGCAGCTGGCATTTCTCAGCTCAGTCTGTTTCGGGGAGAAGGCACACTGTGAGCTGAGCGGTTGGTGACGGTCCCATTATGGCCTGTGACAGAACCAGCCCATCCTCCTGGAAGTGCCCTTTGCTCTCTCCCTGCTACAACTTACTTACCAGTCTTAATGAAAACATTAGAAGCCTTACCTGGGACTTAACTTGTTAATAGGTAGTTAATTGTGTGGCAGGTGCCCTTAAAAACCTCTAAGAGAAAAAGCTTTGAACAAAGCGTGCCTAGAACATTTTCTTCCAATTTTTTAGGCACTAAAGTATTTGTAAGTGGATTTTGGGTGTGTGTTTGTTTCCGAGACAGGGTTTTGTTGTGTGTTGTCCAGGCTGGCCTTGAACATGATTAGAATCTTAAAACCCACAACCTTCCCGTCCCAGCCTTGGGCTGCTGAGTTGCAAGCATGTGCCACAGTGCCTGGCTCTCTAGTATATTTCTGCTACTTAGAGATTCTAATCATGTTCCATCTGAATCTTTTTCTGGAGTACTGTTTTCTTTTAATTAATATTTCATAAAGCTTGCCAACTCTTGCTTAAATCTCACCTAATCATTTTCTCCACCTATAATTCTATCATTTATTGAATTAACATACTGTACTGAACTTGTGAAGTGACAGCGTAATCAGTTTATTCATCTTTTTCTAGATTATAGGCAAAGGTTAAATACGTTGGCTTTTTATAGGAATAAAATGGGGGGAAACTATCATTTTCAGGAACTCTACATAGGGCCGGCATATATTCAGTCAGCACTAGTTTTTACTGAAAAGAAAGAATTGCAAGTGTCAGGTTTCCATAAACAACAACAAACCTGGACAAATTAAAGTGCCCTGTAAAATGAGGGGTGTGCATGCATGTGTGTGCATATATTACAAAGGAAAGAAAAATAACCAAAGCTGATGTTTAAAGTAGAAGAACTTTGCAAAGTTTAAGTTGGTAAAGTAGCTTGATTTGTAATTTATGTTGTAGCTTTAGTAATAATATTTTAAGAGCTTTTTCTTCATACAACAGAGTGAGGTGAGAAGGAGACGTTGTCAAACCATGGTGAAACTTCCTGTTTCTGTCAGTTCTGATGGTTAAAAGCCTGATGACCCCGGTTTTCTCATCACAAATCTGTATTAAGTGAAAAGGGTCTGTCATAAACCCATTTGTTCCCGGTGGTTTTCTCTGAACATGCAAGACCAAGAAGTTAGATTTTAAAGGTTGTTTGTTGGTATTTGCTATCCGTCTCTTTCGCCTCGCTGTAATTTCTGTGAGCATATGGCTCTATCAGTGTTACAGCTTTTCATGAACATTCCATTTTGAAATAACTCTCTCTGAACTGATCTCACTCCTCATATCTCTAAATTAGCAGCTGTTGTGTGACCAAACTTTTCCTGGGGAGACAGAACACGCACATCTACTCACCCCAGATAGGGACCCACAACACACCAAAGTATGGATACCACTGAAGTCCAACTTGATGAACCAAATGAGTTTTATTGGAGTTACTTACAGGAGTATGGATGAGGAATGTGGTTGTTTGAAAGAAAATGGCCCCCAAAGGGAGTAGCACTATTAGGAGGTGTGGCTTTGTTGGAGGAAGTGTGTCACTGTGGAGGTGTGGCTTTGTTGGAGTTCTCTTTTCCTCAAGCTTCCCTCAGTGTGACAGTTAGTCATCTTCCTGTTGCCTGCAAGATGTAGCACTTTTAGCTCCAGCACCACGTCTGCCTGCATGCCGACATGCTCCCCTTCGTGATCATAATGTACTGAACCTCTGAAACTGAATGTGAGCCACCTCAATTAAATGTTTTCTTTATCAGAGTTGCCATGGTCAGGGTGTCTCTTCACAGGAGCAGTAAACCCTAAGACAGTTTTCCATCACTTCTACTTTCTAGATGTACAGTATATCTTCAGTAAAGTGAAATTTATACATTTGTTCTCATTTTAAATAAGGCATATTATACACACAGATAACAAGGGGCAAATAGTTTTGTGATCAAAATACAAAAAATTTAAAATATAAAAATATTCATTGAATTTATAGGATATGATTTGGTGCTCTTGAAGATTGTAGAATCCCCTTTTCTGTCATACAGTTTTTATTTTTCTTTTTGCAGAAAAGAATATTATAAAAAAGGAAAATTTGTATTTCTATATTTGGTTTGTTTTTACATAAGAGCTTTTCAAATCGGAAGTACACACACTCTTATCATGAATGAAGTCCTGCCACTAGAAGCATCATGCTTGGATATGGAGGGCGCTGTGCTAAGTACAATAAGCCAAATACTGTGCTTGTGTTTTCACTCACTTGTGGCATCTGAAAACAATTAATAGCACAGGAGAGTCAATAGTGGTCATTGAGGCCAGAAATGAAGAGACCTGTGAACTGGAAGGTGGCTAGGTTACACAGCCGGTATGAAAATGCAATCGGGAGGAAGAACAGATTTTTTTAGGGTGTTCCTTTTGTTTTCTATTATGTATGTATACATGTATGTCTGAGTGTGGGTTTGAGCATGTGAGTGCAGTGTATGGGGAAGTCATGTTCCTGAGCTAGAGTTATAGGCAGTTCTGAACATGATGGGTCCTTTGCAAGAGCAGTACATACTCTTAACCACAGAGCCATGCCTCCCCCTTAGGAAGAATAAATTCTATTTTAGGACGCAGCAGGATAGCTATGGTTTACTCTGCATTGTGAATTTTACAATATCTTATCAGATCCTTTATAAAGAACAAGAGGTTCACTCAAAGGCCCCAAGTACAAAGGAATAACATGAAGATATTTACTCTAATTTGACTATTATCTATTTATATGTATTGAGATGTTGCAGTGTTCACCATAAGCATAAGGCCATAATGTGTAAGGTAAAGGGATAAATAAAATAGAAAAGGAAGTTCTGCACTCATATTCTGTTTTTAATATTAATAAAAATGTAGGTTGGGCTGTGAAGCTTTACAGAGTGATGTGACACTTTCCTATTTTCTCTTCTTTCTTGGGGAAACTTGTTAGGCCAGTGGTTCTCAACCTTCCTAGTGCTGTGACCCTTCAGTACAGTTCCTCATGTTGTAGTGACCCCCAACCATAAAATTATTTTCATTGCTACTTCATAACTGTAATTTTGCTACTGTTATGAATCTTAATGTAAATATCTGATATGCAGGACATCTGATGTGCAACCCCTATAAAAGGGTCATTTGACCCCTGGGGGTTATGACCCACAGGTTGAGAACCACTGTTAGACACTTGCTCTCTATACTAGCACCACAGTTAAACAGAAAAAAATAATTCCTTGAATGCAGCCATTAACGCCTTTGTTAAAAATGGGGGAAAGTTCAGTTTGTAAGCCAACCCTTAGAGTTTTGAATCAAGTAACTGCATTGAGCAAGTACTTAGGGTCCATAGGTTTGTCCCTGGCAATCAAGTTTCCTGTTCCTCTATCTGAAATGTATGTACTTAACAGTTTTTCCTAAGTGTCTAATTTCCAAAGGACAGTGAACTAGGAAGGCTTATTTTCATTTGGTTTCTGCCTTTAAGTTGAAATAGAAATATAGAGAGCCTTTAGTTCTTTCTGAAAATTATATCAAAATAAATCAGTTCCCCTGTGGGAAGGAGACTTAATTTCTGTGTTTAGTGTTAGAACATATTAATTTTAACTGGGATGTTTTCTTTCACATTGGCCTTTTTCTCTATCTATCATTTCCTGATTCCGATTGCTCGGTCAGCTTGGTAATTGTGTTTTTTCCCCTGCAGGCTGGTGTTTTTTTTTTTTCAATTGGTATTAAACACCCATTCCCCTGCTCTTCATTTTCCTGTGATTGCTTTTTGACAGACACTAGAGTTTCAAGATAAAACTTGTTCCCACTGCTAGAAAAAGAGGATGTTGATGAGGTGTGAGCAAGACAGAAGGCTCCCTCGCCTCGGTGCCTAGCCGAGGCTTAGAGGGATCTCTGTGGCTACTGAGCAATTCTTATTTCATTCACATGAAAACAGAGAGCTTTTGAGCCTTCTGGGTCCTAGGACAGGAGCCTGTCTCCCAAGGACTAGGTAGATCATCCAGCTCTGCTTTTGTGGGGGTACTTTAATTTTTTTTTAAGCACATTAGAATTTAAACAAAAGAGATTCTTAACCATTCACTTAATTTGTAGGCCCATATTTATAGTATGTAAACACACACATATATACATACACACACATATATACATGCATACATACATACGTATACATACATACATACATACACATATACTCAACAAACCTGTCAAAAAGAAGCATTTCAACAAATTTAATAATAAATATTTTTTTTTGAGACAGAGTCTCATATATCACAGGCTGGCCTTGAAGTTACTTTGTAGTCAAGGATGAACTTGAGTTTCTGATAATTTTGCCTCCATTTCCTAAGTGCTAAGGTATGCATCATGGTACCTGGTTTTATGTAGTGCTGGGAATTAAATTGTGCAAGCTTTGTGCATGCTAGGCTACCATTCTGTCAGCTGAGCTACATCCCCTGTCTAGTGCGTGATTATATGCACTGTGGACTTACATACTAAGGCTCAGTCTACAAAGAAGGATAGCATTCATTTATGTCTGTTTTTAACGTTAATCAAACAGTAAGTTACAAAACATACATTATTTGCTAAAGAAGTTCTTATTTATAGGAAATGGTCAAGCCGTTTATAAGTTTTGTTTTGTTTTGTTTTAACCTGGAGGTTCAGTGTTAGTAGTGAGTACTAAAGTGTCTGTACAAAGTCATGATCTAAAATAGCTAATTATTCTGTTTTAAGTTCGTGGCCCAAACACTGTTAGTGACGGGACCGTGATTTATTTTGTCTCACCCTTGTAGACGATGAGTGCCAGCCTGATGCACTGCAGTGGCATCCCCGCCCCTCCCCCGCCTTGTAAATCTGTAGGATTATGTTTACTGTTGTTCTGAAGCATTGTAGGGAGAGAGGCAACAAATCAGGGCAAAGCACAGAATGTTTTGTTTCAGAGGACAGGGTTTTAGATCACAGGTCCAGTATCCACAAAACTTTGTTTTCACGTTCAGCATCCACCCTGTGATCTCAAGTGCAAGGGTTCAAGTCCATGAATAAACCTTCCAGTGATATTAGTTGGTAGAAAGTAACCAATGGTACTTTAATTTTGCTCTATAAGCTTTGTTCTTTTATAAGTGATTTGCACATTAAGATCACATTATTTTCAAAAATACTTTATGCTTCATATTGTGGCACTTGAAAATATTTAGACATTTGTTAGCAAAGTTATTTTAGATGTCAAGATATTAGGATTAAATTGGATTAATGTTTATTAGTTAAACTTAATGCTAAAGACAGAAACCTCCCCTTTAGTAATGGGATACCATTTTGACATCCCTTTGAGACCTTCTGCATTTGTGCTTCTTCACAGACTTACTTCATAAATAGTGCATGAAGCTGTGTGTTAGCTGCTTCTCTCATCGCTCTGACAAAATAGGGAGCAAAAACAACGGAAGGGGAGTTGTTTGGGGTCACAGTGTGCGTCTGTGGCGAGAAAGGCAGGGCAGTGAGAAAAGGTCTGGTTGCCTCAGCAAGAACATGGGATGGTTAGTGAGGATGCAGCTGGGTCTAGGAAGCGTGGAGCAGTAAATGACTGCTGTTGGTTAGTTCACATTCTCGTTTCCTTTAGTTCAGTCTGGGATCCCTGCCCATGGGATGGTAAGTACTGTCCACATCGGGGTATGCCCTTCCTCCTCAGTTGTACCGCTCAGAAAAGCCTTTCACAGACAAACCCAACACGAGTCTCCTAGTTACCCCTGAATCTGAAGTTGACAATGATGGTCGATAATCACAAGTTCCCCCTTGTCAGTTTGATGCCAAACACATCAGCTTTCGTTTACTTATTTTTATTTTATGTACATTGGTGTTTTGCCTGCAGGTCTGTCTGTATACCAGCATCAGAGCCCCTGGAACAGGAGTTACAGACAGCTGTGAGCTGCTATGTGGGTGCTGGGGATTGAACCTGGGTCCTCTAGAAGAGCAGCCAGTGCTCTTAACTGCTGAACCATCTCTCCAGCCCCACACATCAGCTTTAAATGATACCATTGCCCTCCTAGCCCCCTTAGGCTTATGGCTATTTTGTCACATGCATTCATTCCAACTTAAAAAGTCCCCATATTTTTTTAAATTTATTTACTTTTATTTTCTTATATGAATGTTTTGCCTGTTTGTATGTATGTGTACCATATGCATGTCTTATACCTGTAGAGGCAAGAAGAAGGCATCAGATGGTTGTGAGCCGTCACATGGGTGCTATGAATCAAGCCTCAGTCATCTGTAAGAGCATCGAGTGTTCTTACCCTCTGACCATCTCTCTGGTCTCCAAGTCCCCATATTCTTAAGTCTCAGCATTATTCAAAAGTACAGACTCTCAGGGCCGGGCAGTGGTGGTGCACGCCTTTAATCCCAGCACTCAGGAGGCAGAGGCAGGTGGATCTCTGTGAGTTCGAGGCCAGCCTGGGCTACAGAGTGAGTTCCAGGACAGGCACAAAGCTACACAGAGAAAACCCTGTCTCGAAAAAAAACAAAACAAAACAAAAACAAAAAAAAGTACAGATTCTCTTCTGACTCAAGATGATCTCAAGGGGGAAATCTTGCATATTTCCAACACAGTGGCATAAATGAAGCAGTTCTGTTCTAAAAGGGAAGAATGGAGGACATCCAGGGAAGACAGGACCCAAGCAAGGTGCAAACCCAGGAGAACAAACACCACATGCCGCAGGCCCGTGTCTAGCATCTGAGACTTGCAGGGCCATCATCTGGGCCCTCATAGCCTTGGGCATCCTGCCCCTCCAGTTCCGCCACCTCTCTCAAGTCCTAGAATGTATCCACACCTTTCCTTGGTGGACTTCCTATGATCCTGGCATTTCTGACATCCTGGAGTCACCATTGCATCTTAAACTTCAGTTCTGCAGCTGTATTTAGTGACCTCTGAGGGTTTTCTCGTAGGAAATTCAACTCTACCACACCTTGTTTGTCCTTAGCTGCTTTCTGGAATCTTGGTACAAGCCTCCACAACCCCATCAGTCCTGTATTTTATATACTTGCAAAACCAGCACCATGTGGAAAATCCTGTCAAGTTCTCGTTATTTTGCGATGTAATCTGGCCTCCTACCATATCTGTAATGGTCTCTGGATGCCTTTGTGGATGACCCTGGGACTCTCCCAGGCAGTTTGTTTATTTGTTTGTTTTGTTTTTGCTCTTAATCCCTTTAACCACATCTTCATTTCAGGCTCTCTGAAATAAATCTTAATTTTTAGAAATTGGATCTTTTGATGGGTGAGGTCTTTCCTTCAGGACACATGTCTTGTTTTCTCAGCGCAGAGCATTTGAGTTTCTCTTTAATGGCTGCTTTCTTCTCACCTGCCTTATTTGCAACTTTAAACTGATCCATGCTCTCTTCCTCACCAAACTTATATACACAAACCGGACCACACACACACACACACACACACACACACACACACACACGTACATTCTTCATCAGAATGTAACACAGTGGGATCTAGTCTTGTTACAAATAGAGCCCTTATTCTCCTATAAAACCTCACGACCTGGGCCTTCAGTATCAATATTTCTCTTAGCGTTCTGTTTTTTTTTTTTTTTTTTTTTTGAACTACTGGAATGGCCATTTAAGCTCTACTTACAGCACTTTCTGACTTCTCTAGCCCAGAGTTCCAAACTCCCACCCACACCCTTCCCACCGAGCTGTTCCAAAGGCCCGTGAACCAGATGATCAGGCTTGTCACTGCAGCAGCCCCGCTTCTGATACCAACTTTCCTCATTTCTGTGAGAAAATGCTAGAAGCAACTTAAAACGGAGGGATTATCTTGGTTCACTCTGTGAGAGTCCAGTCCATCCCAAGATGGGAGTTGCAGCTGCAGGAGGAGGCAGCTGGTCAAATGGATTTGTCAGGGATCAGGGAGACGTGAACACTGATATTCTGTTCGGTGTCTCAGTTCCCACAGATGGATAGTACCCTGACATCAATGTGGATCTTCCTTCCTCACTTAGACCTTCATGGACATGCCCTCTCAGGCAAACACAGGCATGTGTTTCCTACGAGATTCTACATTTTAGTCATGTTGAACCTACGAGTTAACCATTATGGACAGCAGGACACAGAGCCATCATCTGCCAACATTTAGTATCAGCATCATGCCTTAACTCCTGAGTTAAATGTTCATTTTGCCATAACGTTTACTGCAGGATGGTGGTGGAGATGGATTTCTAGAATGCATGCCACTTACAGAACATGTCCTTCTTACAGAGAGGTGACTGGAAGTCAAAGATAAGCTTGTGAGTGATAAAAATCCTTGCATGTCATGGAAGTCACAGTAACCACTTGGGTTTACAAAATACTTACTAGTATAATTTGGAGCAATGAAAGGTCTCCTCTTTGGTCTTTATGTTGTTTTATTTTGTTTGAACATTGTTCAGTTTCAATTCACAAAGAACGATTGCCCCTCAGTCCTATTTGGTTAATGTATATTTAGAAGATGTCTTGACTCTTGCACTCTTGAAGTTATATGACATTTTCCCATTCCTATCTTCTATATAAAAACTTGAGGTATAAGTGTTAAGGACTTTCATACTTAAATTGTGTTTATGCTTATTTTTAAAATGCAAACTCATTTTCCTGCGTTCTTACGTCCTCCTATGGTCTTGTTGATAATCCAGGTGATACTGGCAGTATCAGCTCTGTCTTCCTACATGATGAAGATTGGCGTGGCACGGGTGTGCCTCTTTTTGATCCATCAGCATTTTTGCTGTTAGTTATGTCTGTACTGCCTCAGTTTACTGTCCAGATTTCTAGGGGTTTTTTTTCTTTTTTAAAGACTCCTTTTCTTTTGCATTTGTTCATTTGTTTATTATGTGTGTACACACTTAGAGGCACACACACGCACACACAACAATACCACACAACAACTGTGGGAGTCCTTTATCTCCTGCTATGTTCCAGGGAGCTAACTAAGGTGGTCAGGCTTGGCAGCAAGCACCTGTACCCTCTGAGCCATCTCACTGTCCTTGTGGTTTGCTTTGAAGACTAGACAAGGCTTTCTGTGGCCTGCAACTGCTTATCCCTGCAAAGCAGCAGTCAGTAGTCTTTAAGCAAAGAGTAAACAGGAATAGATTTGTAATAAGAAATGAGCAGTTATCTCCTCCTGTCCTGGTGGCAGAGAAGGTCCTGACTACAGGTCTAGGCAGAGAATTGAGGATACATTGCTGTGGCCTGTGGAACGTGGTGGTTTGTGCGTTCACTACAGTTGCTGACTACAGGTCTAGGCAGAGAATGGAGGGTACACTGCTGTGACCTGTGGAACGTGGTGGCTTGTGTGTTCACTACAGTGGAGCAGACCAGAGAGCACTGGCCCACACTGAGGGAGCACGCTGCTACCACATAACAGTCTGAGCCAGAAAATATGTGAAAATAATGCAGAGCTATAACCCTCAGAATAAATGAATGTCTATTAGTGCATAAATGGATGAGTAATAAAAAGTAATAATCCCTACTGTGAAAATGTAAATAGCTTCCTTGAAGAAGAATCCCATATAATAAATATAGAAGGAATGAGAGCATGAAGCCAACATTGAATCCATCGACTGTGCCATAAGCAGGACCCACAGTTGATTTAACTGACTTAGTGGAGAAAAGGCATGAAGCCCCAGAATCTCTCCCCCAAGATACTTGTCCACCGGGAAGGGAAACACAGTAACTTTGCAGGAAGAAATCCCAGCAGTCTTACCCAGGCATGGTCGAGGTTAATGTCAGCGGAAAGGAGACAGGCTAACAGCCCTAGTTGATGCCTTGAAAACAGCTCCCCATAAATAACAGTACTGTCCAATTTTAAAACTTCAATCTGACACCAGACAGACCAAAATTAGGAATAGTCCACAAACTATCTGACATTGGTCTTCAAAAAGCATCAAGAACATAAACAACAAGGAAAATAAGAGAAGTGAATGCTGGTTTGTAGGACGTGGGAAGGAAGGAGGGCCGGAAGAGGTACTGATTGTGCAAGCTAGTAAGATGCAGCTGAGCCTGGACCAGCACGTGCCAGTGTTGACAGTGGCACCATGTCGGTAGGAAGTCTCAGGGGACACTGAGGTGTACACAGGGACTCTCTGTTGTCCATGGTTTTGTAATGGAAAGTAGAAAGCAAATCATAGCTCTTGAAGATTGCATTATGGTCATAGGGAATGATCGGTTAGTGAAGACCTGAACAGATGGATGGCATGGTGGTTGCATTGGCCAGGGTTCCCGTTAAAGATGTGGGGGACAGTGTGGGCTGAGGTCTCTAGACCACTGGGAGCCAGCAAATGCCTTAGCTAAGGAGAGACTAGCCTAGGAAGGCACAAGGTTTGAAGAAGAAAAGGTAAGTTGAGGCTTGGTTGTTAAAATACCAGAGAGTAAGGGGGCTGGGAAGTGTGTTGATGGGTGGGCTGTTAGAAACAGGGGTCGAGAAGCAGGCAAGTATTTGAGGAGATGGTCAAAGCATGTGAGAACTCGAGCAGGCAGAACATACAGAAAGGAGCAAGGAACACAGGCAGGGTCCAAGAGCATCCATACCACTCCTGGGGGTTACGGTGGGTGAGGAAAGGGTAGGCAGACAGACTGACCTAGAGAATGATACAGAATGATGAGGAGACTCCTGGCATTCGGAAGCTCTTCCAGGGTCTCATACATGACCCAGACCACCCCTACCTGTCTGAAAGTTATTCCTGAGATAAGAACCATCTTTTCTAAACCCCTAGAAAAAGTGCAGCCAGCTGCAGAAGTCACACAGGTGAAAAGTGAGAAATAAAGTGAGTGGAGAAGCCAGGAGGCCTTAGAATTCTCTGATCTTGACTGTGATAGCAAATTCATTCTTGACTTCCGGGTCCTGCAGGCACAGTTAGAGATTGCAACTCATCTCTTCTGTCTTCTGTACTGAGGTGGCCGCAGCCATGGTACCAGTATGGCCTACATTGTATTGATCACTCTTTTCAAAGAAATACCCACCGTCAGTCATAGCCTTGTTCCTTACTTTTATCTTATTTTTTAAATTTTCTGTGAGATTGACACATCTGTATTAATTATTTTTATTCGGAGCATTTAATAGTTTTGTCACAAAACTGCCATTAATTAAATTCTGTAGAAAATGCTTCCTAATCTTTGCTCTCTAGCACATTCTTACCACGTTGTTTGTGTTTGTGTTGACCCAGAAATCTATATTAGAAAGCCCTGGCAAGTGAATTGATCTGGAGGTTTCACACTTCAGTCTATAACTCATTGTGTGTGTGTGTGTGTGTGTGTGTGTGTGTGTGTGTGTGTGTGTTTAAATATGTATATATATATATATATATATATATATTTAAACATCAGCTTTATGGTTTAAACAGACTCTGGACAAATGATTGTGAAGTTCAGCGTGTCCTGGAGATGGCTTGATTTCTCCTGCACGGTTGTCCACCTTTGGGATTGTTTTTCTTTCTTTGTGACATCCTTTTGCTGTGGGCAGCTGCTTAGCCAGTGGCTTCCATGGCATTGCTTGGTCCTGCTAGTATGTGGCGTTTCTTCATAGTTCTAATGTTTTCAGGCCTGCGCAGACACACATGCATACCTACCGGAAGCTGTGGCTTTAAGGTGATTTCAGCTACATGGCCGGATTGCTTTTTTTCAGCCCTGTACTCCTTCATGAAACACAGTCTTTAGTAGCAATTTTATCTTAGAATTTGTTATAATTCATGAAAACGCTTGTTCATTGACCATTTGTAAACAAAGTATGTTTTATCTGCCTTTTGTTTCCCTAGGAAGAACTACCATAGTCCTTGTGATAAGGAACTTGCTCCTTTACCATTTGAAAGAAATACCCATGACAATTTGGTTTTTGTGTGAAAATTTAAACTTCCTTTTTAACTATGCTATAGTATATTGTTAGAAATGTTTCACAGACTGCCTGGTTCTACCCTATAGCCTAAAACACTCTTTGCGGCTTGGGTGGCCACAAAGGTATATTCCATATAGGTTGTCCCACACATGGCCCTTCTGCACAGAGATCTTGGTTCTGCTCATCCTCAGTAGATTATATGAGAACCACACTTTGTCAGGGTCCAACATACTAGTTATAATTTTATACTATACTAGTCTGTAGGAAATCTCTTATTGCCAGGACCTCACAATCCATGGTCTTACGTGACAAAGTGACAGCTCACAGTTTCCACCCCATCCGAAGTGTGAACTTCAACTAAAAGGAACCGTTCCGCACTGAGAGGCTCTGCCCTACAGAGACCTGCACTAGTAACAGCTCTGCTCACACAGTGTCAGTTTGCACGTGTTCCCTCGATGAGCACTGTTTGGGTTTTGAGAAATTATATGAGAAACCACTGAGAGTTGTAGTTACAGGATACAAACAGCCTGCCTGCCGTCTGTCTGTCTAGCTAGCTGACTATAATAATTGTGTTAATTCTTGGAGGATTTCATACATGCATGGGTGTTTTGATTATATTGCTCCTCACTCTTCCTGCTACCTCCCAGATTCACCTTCAACTCTCCCAATTCTGTGTCTGTATCATATATATACATATACGTATATACATACACACACACACACACACACACACACACACACACACATATATATCCCACCAAGCCCAATTTGTACTACTCATGTCCAGAGCCCCAGCCTCTGATTCTTACAATCTCTCTGCCACCTCTTCCTTGATAGTCCCTGAGCCTCAGGGGCAGGGGTGTGATATGTATAGATGCCCCAGTTGTGACTGAGTACTCCACAGACACTTAACTCTCTGCAGTGGGCCAGTTGGAAGTTTTTGCAGTAACTTCCTCTACTACATAAAAGAAACTTCTCTGATGAGGTCTGAGAGCTGTACTAATTGTTGGGTGTAGAGATGAGACTTTAGAGAGCAGTTTGGTACTGTGTCCATTTAGCAGACTAAGAGAAGGTTCACCCCCGGTACCTGTGATTTCCCTAACAACAGATTCTTGGCCAATACCAGGCACGACTTTGCTCATGTGGAATGGGTCTTAAATCCAATCAGAAAGCAGTTGATTACTACCATAATATCCATGCCTCTATTGTACCCTTGGGCATATCTTGCCATGCTAGTATTATTGTGGCCCTCAGGGTTCACAGCTGGGTAGTAAGACTGTTGACCCCCCACCAGCAGCCTGCATAACTTCTAGCATTATGAAGCTAGTCAGCAGTCAGGAAGCTTCCTGGTCCATGTTCTGTGACCGAAGTATGTGCCGTCTTCAGCAATAGGGTCTTACCATCGAGTTCTTGTGGGCAACCAAGAGTGAGGGCAATAGCCATGTTGTTTTGGGAGTCTCTGGGACAGGCTCTGACCAAGAACTCGGGGAGAAGTCACCCACACCGTGATCTGTGCTATTCATTTGGCAACCTGTGGGCTCTGGGAGGAGCAGGATCCCCTGTGTAGAGTAATTTCAATTAAACTGTGAGAGCTTTTCCACTAAGATCAGGATCATGACAAAGATGTTCACTTTCTACTCCTGTTCAATGTAGTGCTTGAAGTCCTAGCTAGAGCAATAAGACATGGGAAGGAAATAAAAGGGGTAAAAATAGGGAAAGAGGAAGTCAAAGTATCCCTATGCACAGATGACATAATTCTATGCATAAGAGACCCCAAGTGCTACATCAGGAAACTGCTGGAACTGATAGGCACTTTCAGCCAAAGTGGTATGTAGTTATGTGGGGGTTTTCTGGTTTGGAGTTTGTTTTGTTTTGTTTTGTTTTGTTTTGTTTTGTTTTTTGTTTGTTTTTTGTTTTTTTTAACTCTTTGGGGGCCTGCCACCCAACTCACAAATAAATGGAGACTTATTCTTACTTATGAATGCCCGGCCTTAGCTTGGCTTGTTTCTAGGCAGCTTTTCTAACTTAAATTATCACATTTCTCTTTAACTACATTTTATCTCTGGGCTTTTTACCTTTCTTGATTTTATGTACCTTTCTTTCCTTCTTACTCTGAGGCTAGCTGTGTGTCTGGCTGGCTGGACCCTGGCATCCTCCTATCCTTCTCCTTTTCTCTCCACTTCCCCTCTTCCCTAGATTTCTCCTCCTATTTATTCTCTCTGCCTGCCAGCCCTGCCTGTTTCTCTCTCCTGCCTCGCTATTGGCTGTTCAGCTCATTATTAGACCAATCAGGTGTTTTAGGCAGGCAAAGTAACACAGCTTCACAGAGTTAAACAAATGCAACATAAAAAAAATGCACCACATCTTTGCCTCATTAAACAAATGTTCTACAGCATAAACAAATATAACATATTTTAAACTAATACTCCATAACAGTGGTAGGTTACAAAAGTAATGTCTAGAAATTAGTAGCTTTCCCATAGAGCAAGACAAACAGACTGAGAAAGAAATCAGGGAAACAGTTCTGTTCCCTAAAAACAAACAAAACACACACACACACACACACAAACACTCGAGGTGGGGGAGGGAAAGAGAAGGAGGGAGGAAGGGAGATTGCATGGTGTAAAACAAACCAAGAAAGTGGAAGACTCACACACTGAAAACTTTAAAACACTGAAGACACAATTGAAGACACCAGCAGGTGGAGAGACCTCCGTGTACATGCATTGGTAGGATTAATATTATGAAAATGGCCTCCTATCAAAAGCGGCCTACAAATTCAATGCAGTCTATCAAAATTCTAACACAATTCCAAACAGAAATTGAAAAAAAAATCTTAAATTCACATGGAGACACAAGAGACCCTGATAGCAAAAACAACCTTGAACACTAAGAGCACTGTGGAGATGTCACCATTCCCAATTTTAACGCCACTGAGTCTCAGTGGCAGAGCACCGTGGTACCTGCACAGAAACAGACACACCGACCAAGGGAATAGAGTTAAGGACCCAGATCTAAGTGCAGCCACCTGATGTTTGATAGAGATGCCAAAAATACACATCCAGGGAAAAAACAGCATCTTTAACAGTGTGGGCAAGACGGGATGTTTACGTTTAGAAGAATGAAATGTGGTCCTTTGTTCTCACCCTGCACACAAATCAATTCCAAATTGATCAAAGATCTCAATGTTAAACCTGAAACAGAAACTTCTAGAAGAGAAAAAGAATAGCAAGTACCTTTAAAAAAAAAAACAAAACCAACGTTGTATTTGCTACCACTGAAATACACACTCAAGGGTTTCCTCAGCACAAATTCTCTGAGAGTGTGATGGAATGTTGAAGAGTGCTTTTGTGTGCAACCGAGGAAATCTCCATCTCCTAGCCACTCGGTATCTGTTCTCATATTTCACATTGCAGATCCCTGTCCTCGGTTGTTTTGAGTCTACACCTTCTACTGCCCATCTGAAGTTCTAAGATGCATCATAAGAGTGCAAACTAAAACCACACTCACACTAAAGCTGTTAGAGCTGTACAATGATACTTGTCAGCCAGTTCAAAGGGGAGAGATGTTGGAGAGTGTATTGCCCTCCCATGCCCTGCTGGTCTCCTCATAGCTGGTCTGTCACACCTCAGACTACAGGAGATGTCCGACCTGCACGTGGACTGTCCAGCCTAGCTGGTTTCTGGAACAAGTGTCAATTCCACTGTGTGGTGGCTCATTGACTGTACTCAGTATAGGAGAAATGCAGTGTAAGGCTGACCCCCATCAGGGAAAAGTAGGGTCACATAACACAGGTGCCTCCCTGCAGGTGCAGTAACAGGTAAACCCCTGAGTGCTCTTCATCTCTGACAGGCCTAGGATCCTTCCCTATCTGCAAGTCTGTGCCTCAAGAAGGCCAACAAACACAAAGACGGATTATCCCCTGAGCAGTGGGGTCATTTGAGGGGCAGAGGCCATGGAAGTCCATTTGAAGCATGGGGTCTGGGAGGTCGCCTGCCAAGTAGTGTCAGCACAGTGGCCTGAGAGTATGTGCCTAGGGATTTTCTGAGGGCTAGTGGCCAGTGTTGGAGCCAGTTGCTTGGCTTTTGGGTAGTAAGGATGCCTTTGTTTTGAATGAAAGCCGTATGTAATTTAAGTAAATATAGTAAATCATTTCTATGTTAATCTGTTGCCTTTGTAGTGTTTACTGAAAAGGTGCTGAAGAGACTTTTTCCTAATGTTTCAAGTGGCGGAGATAAGGGGACACCTCAGACTCCTGCCTTGGAGACACCACCCAAGAATGTGACCCCTGAGGCGGTACAGCACACGCATAATCATAGGCCGACAGGTAAGGGCGGATTACAGGTATCAGTGTTTCTCTACATTTAACACTGGGTGTATATCCCTTAGCCTGGGGCTTCTGTGGAGAACACACTTCAAGTCTTGACAGCAGTTTGTGGGGACAGCCCCATTCTCTACACATACTGTCTGAGTATATAAATACAACCTGCTTAGTCCGTGTACTGTTACCTATAACAGCCCGGGAGACTGGCTCCGAGACTGCAGGACAGGGCCCAGAAGGAAAGCCGCAGCATAGTGAAACCTAGGACTTTTACATGAGGGATTTGTAGGGACGGAATGAATTTGCACGCGTTCTGGTGGTCCCTAACTTTGTTCTCTCACGTTGGTTCCTCGGCATCTGTTTGTTCTTTACAGCGGTATATACCCAGCAGAATCTTACAGGCAATATAGAAGTTCATCTGAAGGTCACATTTCATTTGCTCCCGCCGACAGGGAAGGAAGGTTCCCTTTTCCCTCTATCCTCACCAGCATTCATTGTCTGTTGTTCTGTTGATCTTGGCCAGTGTGACTGGAGTAAGATGACATCTCAACATTGTTTTGATTTGCATTTCCATTAATGGTAGGGATGATGAACATTTTTTGAGGTATTTCTAAGCCATTTTTATTTCTTCTATTGAGAAGTCTCTGTTTAGATCCAAAGCCCATTTTTTATGGGGCCATTTGTCTCTTTGATTCTTTGTTTCTTGAGTCCTTTGTACATTCTGGATATTCATCCTCTGTCAGATGTGTAGCTGGGAAAGATTACCATTTTGTGAGCTTCTTCATTCAATTATTTCTTTAGCTGTACAGAAGCGTTTTAGTTTTATGAAGCCCCACTTGTCAATTGTTGGCTTAATTCCTAGGCAAATGGGGTCCTATCAGAGAACCCTCTGCTCTGCCCATATCCTGTATTGTGCTGTTGTCTTCTACCAACTTCATTGGTTCAGGTTTCACATTAGGTCTTTGATCTATTTGGAGTTAGTGTTTGTGCAAGAGGATAGATTCCAGTCTAATTTTGGTCTTCCACGTGTGGACATCCAGTTTTCCCAGCCCCGGTAGCTGAAAATGCTGTCTTCTCCAGTGCATGGTTTGGATGTCTTTGTCAAGCGTTAGATGGCTGTACTTACACGTGCTCATGGACACAGCCAACACAGTGTTGTTGCTTGTGTGTTAGTAATTATAGTTTCATTTTTTTCTTTCTACACCTTCTTGGCTATAGTCATTTCTCTCTTCAGCCCAAAATACTGCTTCCTGTGTTTTCTTTAGGCTTGGTCTGTGGGATGTAATTTTTTTAAGGTTATTGGTATCATGACAAGTTTTCCTTTCTCCCTTAACTATGGCGGGCAGCTGGTACTGTAGTCTAGGTTGGTCATCATGGTCTTTTGAATGCATTGCTCATGCCCAAACTATCAGTCATGTTTCATGTTCTATCAGACCACAGGTACCACAATCTGCATACCTCATTCTGGCCTCTAGTCCTAGGAACCTCTGAACTGGAAGCTGGTTTCCCACTTAAGTGGTATACTTGCTGGAGTGGCTGAGGGTGTGAATCTTGGTAGGGACACAATTTTTTTTTAATGGTTAGGACAATTTAACAAGATGCAGGAGGAGAGGACTGGGAAACCATAAATGCAAAGTCTGAGCAGGATATGATCCGACACCTACTCCACAGCTGCCCATTAAAATCAATCACACAACGCTTCAGAGGCTGAGCAGGACATGATCCAACACCCACTCCACAATGGCCCGTTAAAATCACACAACTCTTCAGAGGCTGAGCAGGACATGATCCGACACCCACTCCACAATGGCCACTCCACAATGGCCCGTTAAAATCACACAACGCTTCAGTGTGGGATAAGTGACGATCAGCATCTGCACTGACAGAGCACAGGGAGGAACAGCTTCTGTAGCCAGGGACAGGGCAGATGATGAGAAAGTGTTGCGTGGAGGTGTTTGCATCTTGTAGGTGGCTTTTGACTGTCATGGGTTTGTAATTGGGAGCCTGAGCCAACTTTCCTTCATTCTCTAAGATGGGGTAGGGGGAAGAAAACTATCAGGCTACTCTCATTGGAGCTTCAAGTTATAAATCTGAGTACTCAACATTTGAAATCGGTTCTCTGTGGTGTATTCATAGGATGAAATGCTCTCCATGCATTAAAGTCAGGCTATTTAGTATGTGAGTGGATATGGCTTGATAGGAGAGAAATGCATTCCAACCATGTGAGCAAATTCAAGTTTTAAATATTCTATTGAGTTTTGATCGTGGCTGTTTCATTGATGGAACTGTGGGAAATGTTTACTCTTTTCCTTGACTTAATGGCCACACTTGCTGTAACATTTTGAACTTTCATTGTTATTATTGTTTTTTAAGGTACAGTAGCCTGGTCCTCAGCCACTAGGGAAATACAAAAGAAGGTGATGCAGGGGGAGAGAGGCATGATATTGTATGTTTTATCCCATGCAAAGGTATATTTAATTGCACACATGTGTGTAGTGTGTGATAATAAATCGAAAGAGGGCTCTCAGGGAGGAAGGGCAGTGGCAAGGGAGGAAGTTCAGGGAAGACTGTGGAAGTGTCTTAAGGGCGGTATGCAGTGATCTGTATGTGTGCAAGGAGGGATGCTAACCGAAACTGTTTTAAGAACTTAAAAATATTTACATGAGGGAAAACCCAAAACTGGTTTTCAATTTTTCTTGAATAATCCCTGATAATCCTGCCTGCCATTAACATGAATAGTAAATGGAGAAATTAAATGCAGTATGTTCATTTAGAAGAATGTTATAATAAGCTCTTTAATTCCTTTGAGCATCACGTTAAGGATGACTCTGTTGGAAAAGTAATCACAGGATACATGTAAGCATTTCATTCTCCTACAGACATATGCATGAAAACGTATCACTTGGGGTTTAGGAATCCCCCCTGGAAATGCATTAAGTCACAGTCATGTAAGGGCTAACACCTCACAGAGTCTCCCACAGGGTAGTGTGTCCATCTTCCGTTGCTACATTGGATAGAAGGTCACCTTGCTCAGAAGGTCAGTGTACACACTCATTTCTGCATCTTCAGAAGTTCGGGTCTGTGTTGTAGAAGTCTTGACCATCCTGATCCTTATGACCTTTCCTGGTCCCCTGAAAAAGGAGGTACTACTTCATTAGTGTATTCAGTAAATGGCACGTGAATTTGTCTGGGGGAGTGAAAGCAGCTAGAAGACAAAGGGACACCAAGTGTGAGCTTGCAGCAGCCACAGAAGGAGACAGAGTCCCGTCCTCCCCCTCCCATGTCTTCCTGTACTCTGCTGTCATTGCCAGTGTCCTCCTGAGGGCACTGTTAACACTTTGTAGTGTTTGTAGTGGGTTAATTTGGTCCCTGGTACAACCTCCAGCAGAGGGATGCTGTCCTTGGTGCTGACTCCAGCCTAAGGGAGCTGACGTTTATCCAGGGTGCTGTCCTTGGTCCTGGCCTATGTCTGCAGTGCTCTCTTCGCTGCTGAGCCACTGGTGTGCACGTGATCCAGTTCTCCAACAGCTTTTTCAGGGAGACACTTACTCCAGGAATGGGAAAACTGGGACTCACACTACATGGCTAGTCATGATGAGTCCTATCCTAACCTCGCTGTGATGTTAGTGCTTAAAATCATGTTGGGCCCAGCAAATGCTTTTTCCTGCCCAAAATGGTGCTATAGTTCCTGGATTTATAAATTCTGAGCAGTTTTGGTAGAGCTGTAGAGCTCCATGGATCAGAGAGTCTGGAATCCATCACTATGTTACAGAAGCAACACTAAGATTGCCAATCAGGCAACACTTTCCCTTATAAACGTATTTATGATGATTGTAAATTACAGAATAGCAAAACAGACACATTCTACCAAGCCTAAGCTCACACTTTACTGGGGGACATGATCAAACCTGTGAATAAGTAATAGAAAATACGAAAAAATGCAATAAAACTGTGCCCAGAGTATGATTGGCTACAAATATTTCCATAGTTTCTGCAAAGAGGAAATTGATGAGGTAGCATAATGCAGGAGGCGGCCCCAGAGGTGCATTTGAAATACAGTACACACTGAGGCTCAGGAGCAGACTCTACAGGGAAGGGACATTGTGAGGACGGTCTCAGCTAAAGAACCAGCGTGCAGATGTTATGGTTATAAAGAACATGGTATACAGCATGAAGAAGGAGGAGCAGTGTAGACAGATGGACGAGGGTGTGAGACAGACAGACCCTCACCCAGTGAAGAGACATGCCACTCTACCCTTCTTTTGTTCAGGGTGGTTAAGTACTGACTCCAGCCTTTGTCTCCATTCAGATGTTTAAGTTGAAACTTCATTTAGTTTAAATTAAATTTTCTGTCTCCTGTCATGCTAGCAAGTATGTCCAGCGCTCTCCATCCGCCTGGGATGGCTGAGACGATGGACACTCAGCTATAGGGACACTCGGATGTCAGAGCAGCGTGTCCTGCTGGACCTTTGATCCGCAGAGCACAGTGGGCCTGATGAGTCAGGGAGTTGTGATTTTTTTTCATTTTGTTGAGACCACCTGCATAGCTAAGGAAAAATGAACTAACTAAATTCCAGAAGCATACAGAATTTAAAACTGAACATGAAAATATGGAAGTACTCAAGACAACATAGGAGAATTCTTTCCCTATAAAGTTATACATATGGCCCAGGGTCATAAAATTGTTGATTATACTTTATAAGACTCAGAAGTATACATGCCAACCCGCCACGTGTGAAGTCAGAAAATAAATAGTGAACTAAGAAGACAGGGGCAGCTGATAGCATGAACAAAGAGTTCATTTATTTAATATGTAAAACTCTCATGTGTTAGTGAAAAAATAAAAGGTCAGTACCTCAGAGAAAAGTGGACAAAACAGGGTTATTGGCGTTTCACAAAACAAGTAGGCAACTCTCTCAACACCAAAGAAAGAGAGTGCTTGGCTTCTACTCAGGAGAGACACAAATTAAAAGTGACTTGTAATCCCCTTTTCATCTGCCCTGTTGTCGTGGAGTCATAGATCCGTGTCCTTTGTCAGGCTTCCAAGCCTGGCTGTCACGACTAAAGGCAGACAGAAAATATGGTCAGCTCCAAATACACCCGCCTGGGCCCAGAAGTTCTATGTCTAACCAGTTCTCCTGGGAACTAACTCCCATGTACTAAGATTACCACGCTCTAAGTTATTAGCTGTGACAGTGCTCACAATAAAGAGAGATTAGAAGTCTAAATCTTCACATTGAGGGGGCTAGTTCAAACCTTTTTTACATTTATTCATGTTTACATGGGCGGAGGGTGTGTGTTCATGTACCACAGTGTGCTTGTAGAGGTCAGAGGACAATGTCCAGAGTGTGTACCACAGTGTACTTATAGAGGTCAGAGGACAGCGTACAGAGTGTGTACCACAGTGTACTTATATAGGTCAGAGGACAATGTACAGAGTGTGTACCACAGTGTACTTATAGAGGTCAGAGGACAGCATACAGAGTGTGTACCACAGTGTACTTATAGAGGTCAGAGGACAATGTACAGAGTGTGTACCACAGTGTACTTGTAGAGGTCAGAGGACAATGTACAGAGTGTGTACCACAGTGTACTTGTAGAAGTCAGAGGGCAATGTACAGAGTGTGTACCACAGTGTACTTGTAGAGGTCAGAGGATAATGTACAGAGTGTGTACCACAGTGTACTTGTAGAGGTCAGAGGATAATGTACAGAGTGTGTACCACAGTGTACTTGTAGAGGTCAGAGGACAATGTACAGAGTGTATACCACAGTGTACTTGTAGAGGTCAGAGGATAATGTACAGAGTGTGTACCACAGTGTACTTGTAGAGGTCAGAGGACAACGTACGGAAGCCAGTTCTGCCCACTGTGTGGGTTCTGGGATTGAACTCAGGTTGTCAGGTTCAGCAAAAGCACTTTTACCTGCTAATAAGCCTTCTCACCAGCCCTGGGGTGGGAATGGGGTAGAAGGCTGATTAAATGATTTGTGGCACACTGTTCCCTGGGAGGTTGCACTCTTCAAAAGGCATGCAAGCCCCTAGGTGGTCCACTGGAATGAGAGCCAGGGTGTGTTAATCAGATGGAAAGCAAGAGACAAAGTTTCCCATCAGATCCACTGCAGAGGCTGAGACAGGAGTAGCATGTCGTTCGTTCAGTTTGCGTGTTCACCAGTGCCTTGCAGAAACCCACAGCATATGGCAGCATTCGTTGCTTTCCAGGAAAGGACCCAAGAGGTCAAAGTAGGAGGGGACTTGCCAGGCTCACGTGTATCCTCCTGAACTGTGCCATGGTGCTTCCTACGATGTAAATGTAGAGTGACATCTTGTAGAAGGGAACATGTGAAGATATTTTCAGACCTGCATCACTTAGGCATTTTTCCAATCACATGCCTATCAAAAGAACATCCTGTATGCTTCAGCAAAAACAAAATTCAGCCTACATCAGGAGGCAGAGATGATGGGATAGCAGTGAATATAGAAATTGGTTTAAAAATTGTAGTGATGTGACCAAGTGTTGACTATGATAAAGAGATATAATAATCTTCGTATGTTTCATGAGGTGTATAAGCCACTGTAGCTGCAACAGCAAATCTCACAGAGAAAAGAGGAGGGCCACTAGAGCACTAACTCTGGATGGAAGTGACCATGGCCGGGGCAGATTAGACGGTATAACAGTATGACCAAAGGCATTGTGGCCGCTGTTCCTGTGGTTGGTAAATGGCTGCAGAACTCCTTGGTTGATTTTCATGTTGAGGCAGAAGTAAGGGCCACTAGAGAGAGAGGAGAGCAGCAGTGTTTGTGGGCAGCACCAAGGACAGCAGGATGCCTGGGCCCGCTTGGTCTGGGTCCAGGTGGCTTTGGGGAGTTTCTGATTAGACATTAGCTGCTGGGGAGTCACTCAGAAGAGGTGAGGGCTCTCTAGTCACCAGTACTGTGGTTTTCTCGGTGCCAAGACAAGAGGGGAGTCAAAGGAGCCGTGTTCTCTGGGCATAGACAGGGGAAGGGTTCTATTAATCCACAGCTAGGAAGAAAAGGAAAAGTGGGTGTGACTCCAAGTGAAGATACATCCTGGCAGTACCCCACAAGTAAATAGAGCTGCTCAGTGCATTCCTTCTGCTTAGGGATTGGCAACCTCACCAGCCTCCCCTGTGTGTTAGTAGAGAAACGGGAGCTGATGGCTTTCATTAGCAGAGAGGAGATGCCCACTTGCCTTCCTGTGTCCTCACTCCGCTCTTGGGGAGACCAACAGTCCAGGGAGCTGTGCTCATAGAAGCAGCACATGCTGCACCTCATGAAGATGATGGGGTGTAGAAAGAAGTGTCCACTGGCCATGCCGTAAAGTGTAACCCATCTTGTCCTTGCTTCCGCCCCAGCAAAAGGTCTGACACCTACCGTTAGAGTGAGAAAACGTGTAGAAAATTGAAACCAAACACTGTCATAGGTGACCTGAGCAAACCAAGGCCCAGGTCAATGCTTCCTTCCTCTCCTGGACGTCCCTGGCTATGGCGGTGTTATCATTTGCAGCTTAAAACCATCTATAGAGTTAGCATGTGGTTTCCAACCAGAGAAGGACTGTCTCCTGGCACGTTCCAATTCCAGATCTGTTCTTCGATGTGTCGTTATTTTTCATTGTGTGACTCATCTCACGCTTCACTTCCATAATACTTCCTATATCCAATCCAATAATTTAAGTGAACAATGACATTTCTAAGTTCTGTTTAACTTTCTTATTAAGAAAGATTTAGTGGTTAAAAGCTTCCAAAAATACCCTGTGAAAAATGATCAAATGTTGATGTTCCACGATAGGATTAGTATACATAGAGGCATATCTCCATCTGCCCTTGATTCTAGCAGGGAATGGCGTAGTAATTAATCAACTGTGTGAATCAAATTAACAGAAGAACCAGAATTCTGGCAACATTCTGAATACTTAGCCTCCAGAGAGTGGAATATATTGATGGCAGAGGAATTTGAAAAGGTTTCATGCTTTTTGTGTTTAAATGTCTTAAAAGCACATCTTCACTATGTTATTTTGTTCTGTCTTGATCTTTGTTAGTTTAAAATAAATTGGTAGTTGTTGGTTTAAAAGAAAATGTTAGTTACTCTGTGAAAGACTAGCGGGAGTATCTATTTGTGTTTGCCGTGTATATGAGAGTCACTTTAACATATTATAAATGAAAAGACAAAACATAGGAGGATTGAAAGGAAATATTGAAGACTGTGGGAGAGAAGATCCCTTATCTGGTTTATAAATATGAAAACACAGCGAAAGGCTCAGACTTTTCAGATCAGCAATTCCATGTCCGAGAATTTGTCAGAAGAAACGAAATGGCCAAGCCCGCAAAGGGATGGAGAGCAGGGTGGAATTGTCATTCAGGTGTCTGATACAGGTTCATCACCTGATGGCACTGTTGGGGACCCTGTAGAAGCTTTGAGAGGTTAGGCTAGCTGGAGGAAGTAATCTCTGGGGGACAGGCATTGAAGTCTGCAGCCTTGTTTCTCTCTGTGTCCTGTTTCTTCTTCTTGTTCCATGGAGATGTGTACAGGTAGCCTTATTTTCCTGCTTCCATGGCCATGAGCTACTTCTCCCCCTTTCCAGCCGTAACAAACTAACCCCTTTAACTGTGAGCCAAAATAAATACTTCTTTGCTTCAGATACTCGTCAGGTACTTGATTACAGAAGTGAAGAAAGTGACCGATGCAGATGGCCATAGCCACTGTTCATGACAGTGACTATTCAAAGCCACCTCCCACACACACAGAATTTCAGGACAGTAATCAAAAGATCAATTATAATTTGTCCATAGCGTAGAATATTTTGTACTATTAAAAGAGTATGCTGGCTAAAATACTATACACTGTGCTGTATTATTTTATGATATTATACTCAATTTTAAATGCTCATGTAATACATATAATCCATGTGAATTGTGTGTTGTGTGATGTCAGAAGGATATTATATGTATAATGGATCTTTTAATCATTGTCCTGAATTCTGCATGTCTGTGTATCTGCAGGTACTTGTGACTTAGAGTGTCTGTGTGCACATGTTGATCTGAGAGGTTGTCCATGTTTGTGTCTATATACATGGTTGTGTCTTTGCATGCATGTATGTGTCTGTAGATTTGTGGGTGTGTGTTTTAGACTGTATCCACATTCTCTGCACATGTTACAGAGAAAACGTGGAGATGAAATTCAGGGGGAACGAGGTACAAAAATGTTAGAAGGTTCATGTTATGATAACAACGAATATGTTGTTTGTATTGTTTATATTTTTCACATTCCTGAGTTAGTTATATTTCATATCATCTTACAAAAACTCACATGTTTACATTTTTACTAACTTAATGTGAATTTAAGTAATTGTAGATGGTTCACTTATCACAACTGGTCATATAGCTAACTTGCTTTACTGACAAAATACTTGGCTTTTTAAATGTAGTGTTTATGACAGTGATTTGGTTTTATTGAGTTACTTGATTTCTTGTCTTCACTGAGTTTTATTGGAGAAACAGCGCTAATGTGATCAGGCCAAATAACTGCTTGTGTTACATAATATTTACCAGTGCACGCTGCGCCCCTTTCTCTGCAGATGGCGACATTAAGACCCAGCCTGAACGTCGGCTCTACACTGTGAGTTTGCCTCCTCCAGGGTATATTCCTAGTTTGCCAGAACCTGCCAGCTGTGCGAACTCTGAAAATGCTTCCAGTGGTGGCGAGACAGAAGGTAAACAGTCTGGGCAGAGGAAAACTGAGTATTGTTTCCATCTTCATTTTCTAGTATTACGCCATTTTTCAGTCTTGTGAATTAGCTTTTAAACTTATAATTTGATGGATGTGGGTAAGCATAGCATGGTGTAACCAATCATATAGTAGGCTGAAACATCTGAACCAAGCTCATAGGCGCTCATAAACCTTAGACCGACAGCTGTGGAACCTGCATGGGACTGGACTAGACCCTCTGCATGTAGGAGACAGTTGTGTAGCTGGGTCTGTTTGAGGGGCCCCTGGCAGTGTGTGATCAGGATCTATCCCTGGTGCATGAAGCAGCTTTCTGGATCCCATTACCTATGGTCAGACACCTGGCTCACCCTTGAGGCAGAGGGGAGGGGCTGAGTCTTGCCTCAACTAAATGTACCAGGCTTTCCTGGCCCCCCATGGGAGAACTTATCCTTTTGGCGGAGGGGATGAGGGGTGAGTGGGTGGGGGTGTTAGGTGGGAGTGGGGGGAGTAGGAGGAGGGATGAGAAGGGGATCTGTGGTTGGTATGTAAAATGAATTTTAAAAAATTTTAGATAAAAATTAAAAAAATAATAAAAAATAAAAGTCCGGCTGGGTGGCAGTGGCACATGCCTTTAATCCCAGCACTCGGGAGGTAGAGCCAGGCGGATCTCTGAGTTCGAGGCCAGCCTGGGCTACAGAGTGAGTTCCAGGACAGGAACCAAAAACTACATGGAGAAACCCTGACTCGAAAGACCAAAAAAAAAAAAAAGATTACAAACTTGTAATAACAGAAGAGAACTTGGGACAGAGAGTTAAAGCTTGGCAAGTTTATGAGCCTATTGGGTAATGCATGAGCAATCTGGAATTAAATACATCACAATGCTAATACTTGGTTTAGTAGAACTTTTGCCATGCTTTTCTAAGCTTTTCAAATTTTCTAAAAGTTATAAAGTCAAGGAATTACCATGTTCTATATCTCTTTTGGGAGAAGATTAGCCTATTACACTTGTGTTTATTGTTGAATGTCTTATTGAAAGAGAGTATTCCAATACTACGCAGTTCATTATTGATGTGGAAATACTGGTATTTCCAAATGTTATGTTTTTAATCCTAACATCAAAATGGTTTGATGTTCCCTTTGAATATTCAGTTTGAAAACTTTTAAAAGAGGAACTTATAATCTTTGAATGAAGATTCCACCACTCACCCCGGGATGATTCCTATCAAGTATAAAGAAAGTCTATGCTCTAATCTTAGTTAATTTGATTATCAAGAAATTGTGTTTTCCTAACACATTGATCTTTCTGGTTTTTTAATTAAAAAATCAGAAACTGTAAAACTAGAGTTGGAATAACTTAGAAATAATATATAGTCAAGCCCTGATGGAAATGTTTGAAATATTAATTATCAGAAAGTGTGTTGGGCTCATTCATGTGCTGTTAGTGCAATTGTCTCTCATTTATGCATCCCTGTGTACAGTTCATTCACTCCCATGCCTCCACGTAGAGTGGTTTTACTCTATGTGGTTGATCCAGATACTGTTGCTTACCATTGACTCCCGTGCTTTTATACCCAGGGGGCACTCACTCAGACACCATTGCATCGAGTTGGCTGTCAGTGTGCTGCTGTGTAGCTGGCTGTCATATGTCACTATATACATTTAGTTCTCATTCACATATCATTGTATAGCGAACGTTAGCTCTCACTAACTCCCTGGTGCATTTAACTCTCACGCATCTCTGTATAGTTTGCTGTCATTTTTGTGATGTTGTGTACAGTTTTTTCTCACGTATTTTTATACACATTTGGCCCTCACATGCTGTTGTTACGTAATTGACGTTCATTCATGTACTGCTGAATGTAGTTGCTGTTGCACATAGTTATTTACTCTCATGTATTCAGTTGGCTCCATTGCTGACATTCTCGAGGGCGGCCTAATGCCAGGAACTGTGTTAATCAAGAATGCCTCCCTTTGCTATGACCATTCGGTCCATCCTTCTAGGCTGATGGTTGAGACCATGCTAGGGTGAAACACGTTGGTGCCAAATTGGCAAGTAAGTCTTTTTACAAAGGTTTTTCTGTGTGATGAGTGTCCCGGGGCCCTTAAATAGTCATCTTCTTCCTGTGGCTACAGCTATTGCCACCTCCTGCAGTCAGGATGCTGGAAACTGGTGTAGCCTGGCGAAAACAAGGTTGAATTGAGGTCTGACATCCAGGCATTAGGGTTCGTTCCATTGAAACTACAACGGCAGTGAGACGAAGTCGATGGTGTTGCTGTAGCTTGACTAGCCATTACAAGTGACATTTTCAGTTGTTGTCAGAGTATTCCTGCTGTTCGTTTTCCTCTCTGCTTCCTGTCTCCTGTAAGGTAAACAGAGTCACCTTTGCTGTAGATGGGAAGTGTGGGTGAGAATCACACCTGCCCTGGAGCAAGGGGGCCAGGGACATGGGTGTTGGAGCAGGCCGGGACCCGAGTCCCAAACTTCTTCTTCTCCTTTTGTTGTTGTTGTTTGTTTATTTGTTTTGGGGAGAGACTTGCTTTTCACCCAAGCTAGTGTCAAACTCACATCCTCTCTCCTCAGACTCTCTAGTAGCTAGGATTGTAGGGGTGTACTACCATGCCCAGCCCTCTGCCGGTTCTCTGATGGGGCCTCCACTTCCCTAACCCAAATGCCACCTCTGTCCTGACACCTGGCCCTGCCTGCAGAGGATCTACCAGAGACTAGACTGCTGCTGCCTGCTTCACACACAAGTCCCTGCTAGAAGCCCTAATAGTCTGTTCATGAGTCAACACGAACTAAGAAGATCACCCCAGTTTCTCACGGTGCCCTTGAACAACTCATGGCTCTAACTCAGCTGGGAAGTTGATACCTCAACTTGGAATGCTTATAACTTATACCCAAATGTTTCAATTCTTTGCTTTCAACTTATTTAAGTATGCTTTTCATCAGAAATTCCATAAAATGAGCATTTAAAGGTATTTGAAGTGATGCGATTAGAGAAAGTGAAAGAATCCTCACTGTGTACTCATGTTCACTGTGCCTGTCCTCCATAGTGCAAGGATGTTAGGAGTCCTGCATTGCCTGCATTGCACCAGGCCCGGGGAGATTGAGTAGATCCTGCACCCCACACACTTGGCTTCAGTTAATACATGTGGACTCCTCATATTCATAAGGAGGTGCTGTGCATTAGGGACAACAGCTAAAGGACCTAGCTCAGCTTAGTGCAGCGTGGGGTTGACAGAGCTGAAGATGAGGTGATGTGGTAGGTACTGTTTGCTGTGGCCCAGCTGAAGACTTCACTTAGTGTCCTGCGGACACAATGACACAAGAAGTAAGGATTCCAGCGTGGATGTGGCCACCAGACTTACCTCCCTTTCCTGGGACTCAGGGCTTCTGGGAGTCTGGAGGAGTCATTTTCCAGTACCTTCATTTTCTCATAGTTAGCTCTCCCTCCATTTCACTCTTCTTAGAGTGTTGAAAAGGTTGAGTTTTCTGAGCTGTAGCATATCCTTTTTGGAAGAACAGAGTAAGCAGGGTTCCCTATGACTAATCACTTCATGAAATGCCTTTTTTTTTTTCTTCTCTTTTTTTTCTCATGTTACAGTTTTATTATTAGTCTTAAGTTAACATGTAAAGCAATGGGCTTCGTTATGACGTTTTCATACACAGTCTGTTCTCCTTTGTCCCCCATGCTGTCCTTGTGCCCCTGACTTGCCTGTTCCCTTCCTCCCTGCCGTAATCCCCCTCTGCTCTCATGTCACATGTATTGTCCAGGAATAAACTATTAAATGCCTCTGGAAGTCTGTGTTGGGGATTGCACTCAGGTCCCAGTGTGATGAAGGCAGTAGGTAGGGCCCTTGTCATTCTGACATTTGTCATGGTTGGGGCTATTCCTATGCTAGCTGCCACAGTGGTTGAGTTGTCTAGAAAAGTACTAGGGCCAGCATAAGAGAGGCAGGATAGAGCGTGTGGACACAGAGCTGGTCCTGAAATACCAGTGAGCCAGCAGATAGATGCGGGGCCATTGGGACCTCCTAACACAAAGGTGCCAAGAAGACACCCAGCTAGTGGGTGGGGACAGATAAGCAGGGAATGAGTTATTTTGGACCAGATTTTCAAGCACCACATAACACCACATGCTTCACTGAGAATCCATTGATGGCAGATCCAGATTTGTGGTGGTCATTCCTCAGGGAGGGAATGAGGAACTTAACAAATGGAAGAGAAAATGCAGGGGTGTTTTGAAGGTGCTTCTGCGGTGTGAGCCATCAGATTTGGCAATGCTCTACCAGCATGAGAAGATGGAAGGGTTGGGTGGTGTACCAGGATTTCTCAGTTGAGCAGCAGAGAGGTGCTGGCAGCTTATACGTGTGCTCAGGCAGGTGAGACTGCTCTTGAGGCAGAGATGTCCATAGGGGGGGCTGGCCAGAGCCACCTCTTCCTGTCCTCAGAGTGTCTTGTCTCTGGATAAGCTCACCTCGTGTCTGACAATCTCACAACAGTGACGGCCAGAAAACATGAGACTCTCAGCAGTTAGGGTCGGGTCTGTTGAAAACCTTGTAAATCATCTGGAGCCAGAGCAACTAACATATTCCAAGAGTGATGTGACCATACTTGTATTTCATGTGGGGACGTTGTATCTGTTGTGGTGAGTTGGTCTCCTGGCCTGACCCTAGCCTTGGACTCCTTCCTCCAAGATCCTCATGGTGTTTGTTTGAAAATCTGCTCCTTCCCCTCCCATTTTGGAGTGTCAGTCATGTGGTATTTGTTCCCCCCACCACATGTCAGCCTTGACCTGCTCACACTTGGTATAGCACTCAGCATGACACCATGACTTCTATCTAGATGGCTGCTCATCCACCAGAATAGGCATGTACTGGAGTACATGAACACACTCGATTATCCGAGAAGCCAGGTAAGCATGGTCACATCCAAAGCCAATCTTGAGGTGTCTCACAAGACAGAATACAGCTTTCCATTTAGACTGTCACTGTGGGCCAAATCACAGTTGTCTTGAAGACAGACCAATACTGGTAAAATGTATTTTGTTTCAAAATTGAAGTACCTCTTCTGGTCTCTTGTAGATTTCTTGTGTTCTCTGGCACTGATTTAAACTGTGTAGATCCATGTTGTCTAACTACTCCTCCCAGTAAGAAAATGTCAACCTTGTGTCACATTAGCGTTTTCAGAAATCCACCTTTCATTGTTGAATACTGATGACTCAGTTTCTGACTCTCATGCCCTACATTTGCTAAACACTTAAGTAGCTGAACCAAGGATGCAGCTTTGCAACAGATAGCAACAAGCCTTGATGCCTTGCCCCGTCTCCTTAGAAACAGCATTGTAACTATGCTCTCAAATTTCAGTCCCAGCTCTCCGATGAACCCCCAAGCCTGCTGTCTTGCACGTGCATTACAGGAAATACCACCGGGTGATGTCTGGAGTGTGTTCAGCTGGCTGCTAACACACCTGTCCTAAGCACCACACTCTTCACTTCAGTCTTCGTTTTCCTTCTCTGCTTTCAGGTGTCCTCATCTCGTTAGCAAGGATGTGTCGCTTGAAACAAAGTAAAGTGACACTTATTTGAGAGGGTGGCCAGTCCCGGTGGCTCTAGAGCAAGCCTCCTGACCCACCATCGTGGGCTGTGGCTTCTGTGTGGTCTAAGGAGGACACAAGCCCCGCCTGGAGGTGGGACCAGACCAAGTCCCAGAGCATCAGCATCTACCTAGAAAGTCTGCATTTGCAAAGTAGAGAAGTGGAAACCTCGGTTGTGTGACTCACTAGCAGGCCAGTCTTTGGAAGAAGCGCCTTTTCTGTATGCTCTAATATTTGGTATTTTTTCCTAAATTAAAAAAGAAATGTCTTGGCTATAAGCAGTGCCAGTCAAAGGAAAGTTAAACATTATAAAGATGTATAAGACATAAAACATCATCTCAGAGCACAGCACTAGGCAGGTGTAGTAATATCTATTAGGAGCTCTCCCTGTACATGTTAATGTGTATACATACACACAGGTTTCATACAAACTGTACTCTTACTATATTACGGAGTTGTTTTACTTTTCAGTGTATATAACTATCATTTTACAAGAAGAATAAAGCCTACTTTATCAGCAACTTCTTTTCTAACTAGTCTCCCTTTTCTCTTTGAACATATAGAAGTTTATATAGTGCTACACTAGCATCTTCGTACATGAACACTATTACATATTCACATATATCCCATTGCATTAAACCTGTCGGGTCAGCTCCTAAAGATAAAGATTCTTGGGAATTAAAAGTTCCGTGTTGCCTTAGTTAGGGTTTCTATTGCTGTGATGAAACACCATAACTGAAGCAACTTGGGAGGAAAGGTTCATTCAGCTTACACTTCCAGGTAACAGTTCATCACTGAGGGAAGTCAGGACAGGAACTCAAACAGGGCAGGAACCTGGAGGCTGTAGCTGATGCAGAGGTCATGGAGGAGTGCTGATTACTGGCTTGCTCATCATGACTTGTTCAGCCTGCTTTCTTATAGAACCCAGGACCACCAGCCCAGGGATGGCTGGGTCCCCTCCCACCTCCGTCAATTGCTAATTAAGAAAATATCTTATAGCCAATCTTATGGAGGCATATCTATCTATCTATTCCTCTCTCATTCAGTATATCCCAACTGCAGCCTCCCAGTCTCCCTCTCCCCCCAGATCCACTCCTCCTCTGTTTCTGTTCAGAAAAGAGCAGGCCTCCCAGGGATATCAACCAAACATGGCGTAACAAGATGCTGTAAGTCTAGGCACAAACCCTCATATCAGGGCTGGACAAGAGAACCCAATAGGAGAAAAAGGGTCCCACAAGCAGGCAAGAGTCAGAGACACCCCAACTTCCACTGTTAGGAGTCCAACAAAATCCCCAAGCTAAACAACCGCAGCATGTATGCAGAGGGCCTGGTTCCGACCCATGCAGGCTCCGTGGCTGCCACTTCAGTCGCTGTGAGCCCCTATGAACCCTGCTTAGTTAATTCTGTGAGCCATGTTGAGGTTCCTTCTTTTCAGATGACTCTAGCTTGTATCAAGTTGACATAAAACCATCCAGGACACAAGTTTTAAAACCACTAGCAGATGCCGGGCGGTGGTGGTGCATGCCTTTAATCCCAGCACTCGGGAGGCAGAGCCAGGCGGATCTCTGTGAGTTCGAGGCCAGCCTGGGCTACCAAGTGAGTTCCAGGAAAGGCGCAAAGCTACACAGAGAAACCCTGTCTCGAAAAACAAACAAACAAACAAACAAACAAAAACACTAGCAGAGTTATTTTATTGTTACGTTATGTGTGTATTTTTGTGTGTATGTGTGTGTGTACGTGTGTATACATGTACCTATGTATCTGTGTAGGTGCATGTTTGCCATGGCATGTATGTAGAAGTCGGAAGACAGCCTGTAGGAGTTGGTTCTCTCCTTCCACCATATGGGTTGTAAGGATCAAACTGAAGTCATCAGGCCAGATGGCCAGGGTACCTACTGAACTGTCTTGAGTGTTCTTAACAGAGTCTGTCAGACAGTTGCCGCAGTTCACATTCTTACAGTTGGCCCAAGCATTTTCAACCTAAGTCTTAGCCAATTGTTTGGATAACATACCTCTTACATCTTCATGTCAGGAAATTATCCATTAGGAAACCTTTTTTCCTAAGCCTATCAACTATAACTTACATATTTGAGTATGAAGAAACTTAAAGTATCTTCTTGACAAAAGACTCTAAAAAAGTTGAAAAGGAATAAGGCGGGGAATGTTTGTACATTTCATGATTTACAAACCAATGAGAAAAAGTGTGCTGTCTGGTAGACTGACATAGACTGAAGAGCTATGCAATTTTTATATTAAATGTATAAGCCATCCTTTTGTGGTACCTGTTTTTACATATTCCACATGAAACATTTGATTCACCTAAAATAAATAAATCCTTTCTTTTAAAAAAATAAGCTTACTTCTTTGAATCCAGTGCCTTCTCTTGGACTATCTGTTTGTGTTCTTTGGCGTATTTAGAAAACATCTGTATAACCATTAGTTCTTCAGTTCCTACGTCTTATTCTTGACTCTCTTCATTCTTGTTCGTCATAACCCGAGTTCCTCCCCAGATGAGCTCCAAGTGTTTGGGACAGGGATGTGCACATGTGAACATGGCCCGCCTTGCATTCCCTGAGGTGCCCCAGCCCATGCCTGCAGGAGCCATATCTTACATCAATGTTCAGTGAACCAAACTGAATAACTATTTATACAAACAGCCTGTTGGGCAGGTATCAGTATTTCCCTCGGTTCAGAATCCAAGGGCATATGACTGCATGGCATGCTCTTTACACTCAGATGCATGTTCCTGTGGTTATTGTTCCAGAAGCAGTCGCCAGGTGAAGTGGGTAGTTCACTGCCTGGCTGGAAGCATGAACAGTGCACATTCCCTGTGTGTGTTCTGAGGGTTAGCTACCCGTCTTTAAATATGTTTAGATTCCCTGTGTGTGTTCGGAGGGTTAGCCACCCGTCTTTAAATATGTTTAGACAGAATCAAGCCTTCATTTCAAGACAGACAGGTTTAAAATCTTAATGGTTGTGCTTTGGCCTTTGTCTCATTTCTTGTCTTTGCTGAAGAGAGCCTGAGCCAGGACTTTGGCCATGCAGAGGGTCGATAGAAAGGTCAGTTTGCCCAGGTACAGCCAGGCCCAGCAAAGCCCTGGCCTGGCCAGGAGTCACATTCCCAGTGTATGAGAACAGTTCATTTTTACTGTGTGTGGACACGAGGCAGAACATGTAACTCTGTTAACAACACCTGGCTTCTCCCTCAAATGAGGTGAGATGGCTGTGAGTGGGGCTGCCAGTGGAGACATCCCCAATGAAGTCATGTGGTTTGAATGGCCCCCATAGGTTCATGTTTTAATACTTGGTCCCCAGTTGGTGGAACTATTTGGGAAGGATGAGGAGGTGTGGCCGTGTTAGAGAATGTGTGTCACTTTAAGGTTTTAAAAGACACCCACCATTCCCAGCTTTCCTCTCACTACCTGCCATGGTGTACGTGAGGAAGTGAAAGGGCAGCTTTGGAGAGATGATTCTCTCCTTTTATATGGGTTCTAGGGCTCCAATTCAGGTGGTCAGGCCTGAGGACAAGCACCTCTACCCACTGGGCCATCCTGCCAGCACTGTGCATTATTCCTCTAAATCATCCATGAAATATGGAAGGAAAGATACCAGACAAGAGTATATGGTTGTTATCAGCCATAGACACAGCAGAAGCAGGGCCATGGTGTGAGGATCGCTGAAGATTCTGAAGTGCTGAGAAAGAGGGGGGAACCTGGAATATCAGTCACCTCCGTGGTCTCCATGTGCCCTGACAGCTCTTCCTATTGGGGTAGTCACAGCTTAGCAAGGAACACTACTGCTCAGAAAACACTGACTGAATCAGCTAGCTGCTGGCCTTGAGCTTACCCAGCCGACTGTGTGAAGGCCTTCCAGTCCACTTCCACCAGGTGGCTCTCTTGCCCTCCTTTGACCACGGCTCCTGGGACTTAACTCCTCCTGACAAGAGTGAGCTGTAAGTTGGTTTCTAGTGCAGAAGTCATGGGATTTGAGTCATAAAAGAATGTCTTTTTACAAGATTTCTGTTTCGAAGCTTTCCACACAAATGACCTACTTGGTTCCATGGTTGTCATGCCTGTATCCACTGAACTATTCAGCCAGGGAATCTTGGGACTCCCTGTTCTCAGGGGTTGTAGAAGCCACTGGCTGTGTGATATGGATTGACTGACTGGCAGCTCAAGGGTTCCGATTCTCAATTCGTCCTGATCTCTGTGATTGCGGGCATTAGAAAGCCTGAGCAAAAGAGACCCTTTTTGGTGACAGCTGCAGGAGTGACGCTGATGTCCAGTAGGTCTAAATGGACCAAGTTTACTACTTTGGGCTCCAGAAGTCATTGGCTCACGTTTATGGGGATAAACAAGCCTATCCTATATTTGGCTTTCAGAATACAAGGAATTCTGCTGTGTGCTCTTTATTTCTGCCTCATCTAAAGTCCACATTGTTTGAGAGCCTCCCATGCAGATGTTGGAAATGCAGAAACACCTGTGACAGGACCCTTCCTCGTAGAGAGCTCAGAGTTAGTGAGAAGGAAAAACAACACACTTCATCGGTAACATAGACCATGTGTTGTGGCAACACAGTAAGTGGGGTCGACTTTGGGGAGTTCAGGCAGGTTTGATGAAGGACTGGAACGTTAAGCTCATGCTGTATAGGTAAGAAATTGGCAGGTAAACAAGAGGAATGGTTTGAGTGTAGACAGAAAGCAAATAATTGTGAGTGATACCTTGTTGGGGGTGAAAACTACCCTGAAGGGTCAAGCTTGGCATGTCTCCAAGCCTATAAACTATCCTCCTTTGCCAAGAGTTCATGGTACATAGGACCCAGTACAAAACTATATTTAAAAAAATAAATTGAAAAGAATCTTTAAACTATTTTTAAAAATAATGCTCGTGTGTAAGACATGAGTTTTGCTTGACAATGTAATATTTAACACCAAAGGAAAAAATAAATGGGTCTTGATGTAGGATACATGCCGTTTATAAACATAAAATACTGTGTGCAGAAAAACCATTAAACCGTGTGTCTAAACTAATGAGGAACTCTTCAGACTAAATAGCACCAAAATGTTAAACTTAGGAAACAAATGTTAAAGGTTTCTCTCTAGAGAAATCATTTCTGAGCACCTGGCAGGAAGACAGCACTTTGTGAGAAGGTGGGACACAGGCGTGAGTCTGGAACAGTTGGGTTTTCCTACAGTAGTGAGTGTCGGAACTCCACACGAAGAAGATGAGAATCAGAAACAAGCGCAGAGTATTGAAGGGCCTTGAGGATTAGCTGTTATTTCTGATTAATTAGTTGGTTCTGTTTACTCCCAGAAAGAGGGAGAAAATGCAGCTTGGCAGTTTAATAGTTAATACCAGGAAGAACTCAAGTATCCTCTAAGCCTAACTGATTAGCAGCTAAAGGTGGTAGAAGAGCCAGTCACATCCTCCTAGAAAAATGAGTATAATGGAAGAATCTTGAAGTTGTTCTCCAGAGTTGAGAAAAGGTACCTGAGCAGTTGTAGTGTGTGAATGTCACCTAGGGTGTGAATGTCACCTCCACTGTTCTGGGGTATGGGCATTATTACCTCCAGTGCATCAGCATTAGGCACTAACAGCAATAGGTTCCAACGTGTCAGGTGCACAGCTTCATGCTCAAGAGATGTAAGCCATGTAGGAATTGCTCTGGCCTGGGCCTTTCTTGTTTCAATTCTGATGTTTCTTTTGTTTGTCTATTCCGTATTTTGCCAATACCCCTTTCTGGGGATATTTTTACCTCTGCTTAAGTCCCTTGTGGTCCAAGGCCTTGTGCTGGCAGATGTGGAGTTGAACATCATTCTAGACTCCCCTGATAATGTCTTTGGAGACAAAAGAGATAACCTGGTTTGTCCTACTTTATTCTTGAACTCAAGAATATATTTGTCCTGACTAGTTTTATGTCAACTTGACACAAGCTAGAGTCATCTGAAAGGAGGGAACCTCAATTGAGAGAATGCCTCCATAAGATTGGGCTGTGAGGCATTTTCTTAATTAGTGGTTGATGGGGCATGGCCCAACCCATCGTGAATGATGCTATCTCTGGCCTGGTGTCCTAGGTTCTATAAGAAAGCAGGCTAAACAAGCCAGGGAAAGCAAGCCAGTAAGCAGCACTCCTCCACAGCCTCTGCATCAGCTCCTGCCTCTAGGTTCCTGCCCTGTTCCTTTGATGATGAACAGTGATATGGAAGTGTAAGCCAAAAAAAAACCATTTCTCCCCAACTTGCTTTTTGGTCAGGGTGTTTCATTGCAGCAATGGAAACCCTAACTAAGACAACGTTCTTTAGAGTTGCATTCCTGTCAGAGCATTATTCTAGACTCCCCTGATAATGTCTTTGGAGACAAAAGAGATAACCTAGTTTGTCCTACTTTATTCTTGAACTTGAGATGCACATAGTACACCAGGTGCATCTCCATCAGAGCACAGAGCACACCCAGCACCTGATGCATCTCCATCAGAGCACAGAGCACACCCAGCACCTGGTGCATCTCCATCAGAGCACAGAGCACACCCAGCACCTGGTGCATCTCCATCAGAGCACAGAGCACACCCAGCACCAGGTGTATCTCCATCAGCGCACAGAGCACACCCAGCACCTGGTGCCTCTCCATCAGATCACAGAGCACACCCAGCACCAGGTTTTCTGTACACATAGCTGTGTGTCTGTCCTTTTTTCATCATTTTCCCAGTCAGGTCAGGACCCGGGTGCTCAGGTCTCAGCACTCTATAACAGCTTGCGTCTGTGCTCTATATCTTGTAGTCTAGAGTGGCAATCCCTCTAGTATTAATCTTTTTACTCAGGATTGTTTCAGCTATCTGGAGTCTTTCTGGTTCTATATGCATTTAGGGATTTTTTTTTCCTTTTTCTGTGAAGAATGTTGTAGGTATTTTGATTAGGATTGCACTGATTCTGTAAATTACTTTTGTACCAGCTTACAATATTGACCCTACCAATCCACAAATGTTAGATGTCTTTCCGTTTTTAGTGTTATTCTCAATCTCTTTCTTCAGAGATTTGAAGTTTCCTTTGTAGAGATCTTTCACCTCCGTGGTTAGGTTTATTCTAGTCTAGTCATTTCAATGAACTTTAGGTTCAGTGAGAGACTCTGTCTCAAACAAACAAAACTAGATGAAGTATTATTGAAGAAAGACATCTAATATCAACCTCTGGCTTCTGCACCCACCCTCACATACATGTGTACACACTCATAGTAACAAATATGTACACCATATATAAAGCAACACACACACACACACACACACACACACACACACACACACACACTCTTTTATTCATGCATTTAATGAGTGTTTGTTGAGCAGCCACTATACATATGGGGTTCTCTTCTTTTTTTATTGTTTCCAGTTTTCATTCCCCTCCAGCAACTCCTCCCAGATCCTCTCCCCATCTACCTCTCTTCATATTCTTTCTTCTGAAAAGAAAGAAAGAAGAAAGAAGAAAGAAAGAAAGGAAGGAGGGAGGGAAGGAGGGAAGAAAGAAAGAAAGGAAGGAAGGAAGGAAGGAAGGAAGGAAGGAAGAAAGAAAGAAAGAAAGAAAGAAAGAAAGAAAGAAAGAAAGAAAGAAAGAAAGAAAGAAAAGAAAAGAAAACCCCCAAACAAAATCAAACCAACAGACATGGAGTCTCTTTTCTGTTGGCCAACTGTTTCTGAGCATGCGGTCTGTCCTGGTTGATATGCCCAGTGCCACTCCAGTGAAGACAGCAGATTCTCATTCTCCCAGCAACTACTGGTTGTAAATAGCTTCTTGGTTAGGATGGGACTTTGTGCCCATTTGCTCTTCTCTGTCATGGGATCTTGTCTAGATAGATGAGTTTCACACAAAGAGAATTAAAATGTTTACATAAATATTAACCTAGAAAAAATGGACCTTACTTCAGCGTATCAGAGCTTTTTCAGGAAAGAATTCAAGAATTAATCTTATTGAAAGTAGTTAAATAGTATATGTCTGTGCCCATACTTATCAAATATTCATAAAGTAAATATTTAGCTTAGCAATGAAATAATGTTTCTTCCTTAATAAGAGCTAAAGTCAGTCTTTCTTTAGATGTCATGTGTCCTAGTTAGGTTTCTTGTTGCTGTGATAAAACACTGATCAAAACCAGCTTAGAGAGGAAAGGTTTTATTTGGCTCACAGGTTACAGTCCCCCATCAAGGGAAGCCAGAGAAGGCACTGAAGGCAGGAATCTAGAGCCAGGAGGCTGGAGGAGTACAGTTCACTTGCTCCTGGATTTCTCAGCTGCCTTTCTTATACAGCCCAGGGTTACATGCCTAGGGATGACACCGCCCACAGTGGACTGGGCCTTTCTGCATCAGTGAGCAATTGAGAAAGTGCCCCATACCTATGCCCACAAGCCATCTGACGGAGGTAGTTCTTCAGCTGAGGTCCTCCTTCCCAGTGGTGTCAGCAACAAAGCTAACCAGAACAGTATCTAATTATTGTCAGGCATCAGCATTTAAAATCATAAAAAGGTCAGTGTCTAGACTGTCATTTTAACTCCTGCTCCCTTCTCATATCCCATGTCTTCTTTCAGTGTTGTCCAGAAGTAAGAGCTGAATTGAATTGTATCCCATAACCAAGGCCATTTTAAAGTAAGCTGTGAGAGTTGAAATGATCAAAAGACTATGGCTATTTTTAGTACCTGGTTCAACCCCACCCAGCAGTTTATCCAGAGTGTGGGTGCCATACAGCAGCTAAGAGAATTGCAGCAAATTTTGATTATTATTATTTTTTAATTATAAGGCCTTGAGAGGTATATCTTGGGAATAGCATCATTTCAAACTTGATGCTTCATAAATTATAAATAGCCAAGCCTCTCTGGTCCCCTCATGCACATTTTCTTACAGCTTTTATTTGTCTTTTGTGCAGAGGGTCGGATTGTGGCCCTTTGGAGCTTTGAGTGGACACGTAGATAAAATCCCCTAAGAAGGCAAGCCAAAAGGCTGCTTAGCACAGCCCACAAGCCCCCATCTCTTAGAGAGCAGAAGAGAAGGGCTGGGAAAGGCTTGGTAAGTCGCTTATGTGAAGCTTAGTTGTTGTCACCTCTTGACTCTTCTTGCTCTCTGCTGTGACCTTCCTGGCATCTGGAACATGGAGTCTTGGATGCTTTTCTTTCATTCACGTCAGCTTGAGTCCATTGGCAAAGCTTAGGCAGCTGCAATAAGGAGTTAAGAATGCACATCCTAATGGAGACCATTACAGAGAGCCACAAGTGATCAAAATGCAGAGAAAAACTGATTGTGGGGTACCTGACCCCAAGTAATACATTTACAACACAACCCCCACACCTGAGACTCGGCCATAGAGTAATGCATGGCTTTGTACTGTGCGCTTTTATGGAAAAGGCTCCAGTGGGCTCCTGTGCAGCCAAGGTGCTCAACTGACCTTCCGTGGTCACTGCCCCTGAGCACTTGTTATACAGACAACAGGAAGAGCCTGCTCAATAGTACAGATCATCTTGTCCACCTCTGTGTCCACACGGAAAGTGTGAATTGTCCAGCCCTATGTGACCTCTAGTGAATGGTGTGAACAGTGGTGGCTGGTGACTGATGTGCCTTCTGGGGTTTTGTTTATCGTACAGTTGGTGAGAACAGCTATTTCCATGGTGGAAAAACATACAGTCCCATCTTGGCAATAGGAGTGGATTGCAAAGAATAACAAAGAACTGGAAATGGCTTGACCTTAGCATTGGTGTGTGCTGATTGCCCCTGTGGATTCAAATGCACAGGGTAGCCAACTTCCTGGTCTCATGAGATCTTCCTTGCACAAGAGTTCCTCTTCTGTGTGGAATGTACTCACCTGGCTCTGCCCACCCTGTCCCTGACAGCCAGTCCGTACCTCCCAGGAGCTCTGAGAGCCTGCTAGCAAGTGTCTCCACATTAGGTCTTAACTTGTGCTGCTTCAGATGGAGAACGTCCGTGAGTGTTCTCTTGATGGGAAAAGAGAAGTCCAGAAAGCCTCTGCCTATTTCGTAGAGTCCTTGAGATGGTTACCATGGAGCCATCCCTCCATTTTAGCAATCAAATAAAACAATGATTTTTTTTCTATTTCCATAATATTTTTATCAAATAGGCTTTGTTTTCTGAACACCAGAGGAATGCTGTATAATTTATAATGAACAGCTATGTGTTTGCCTCATGTTTCTGGAGCCTGGGAACTCTTTTTTTTAAGACTTATTTATTTATTATGTATGTAGTGTTCCATGCATGCCTGTATGCAGGAAGAGGACATCAGATCTCATTGTAAGTGGTTATGAGCCACTGTGTGGTTGCTAGGAATTGATCTGAGGACCTTTGGAAGAACATCCAATGTTCTTAACCTCTGAGTCATCTGTTGTATGTTTTTGCCCTTTTGGGGGCCCGCCACCCAGCTCCCAAATAAATCACACACAGAGGCTTATTCTTAATTATAATTGCCCGACCTTACCTTGGCTTGTTTCTTGCCAGCTTTCCTTAACTTAAATTATCCTATCTACCTTTTGCCTCTGGGCTTTTCCCATTTTGTTACATCTATAAATCTTACTCTTACTCCATGGCTAACTGTGTAGCTAGATGGCTGGCCCCTGGAATCTTCCACCTTCTCTGGCTATTTCTCCTTTTCTTTCCAGATTTCTCCTTCTATTTATCCTCTCTGCCTGCCAGCCCTGCCTGTCCTTTCTCTGGCCTCACTATTGGCCAGTTCTTTATTAAACCATCAGGTGTTTTAGACAGACACAGTAACGCAGCTTCACAGAGTTAAACAAATGCAACATAAACAAAAGTAGCATACCTTAAAATAATATTCTACTACAGCCATCTCTCCAGCCCACCTGGGAACTCTTAAGATCAAGAGGCCACAGGTGATGAAGGCATTTATGTTGTACTATCCATGGTGGAATGCAGGGCAAGACGGTCGGGAGGGAGAAGAGGCTAGACACATCCTTTTAATAGGAGCCTACCTTTTAATAGGAGCCTACTCTATCAATAAAGGCAGAGTCCACTCTCAAAGGCAGAATTCTCATGGCCTGACCTCTTCCCAAAAGTCCTGTCTCTTTATATTGTGCCAAGGGTTGTTTCCAACACAGAAACCTTGGGATACAGTCACATCATTTAGAATATGTTTTAGTTATAAGCCTATTTCTTTTTTTTCTGAGTTTTGCTTTAAAGTTTTACTAGAGAAATTCATATTATGAATTTATATGGTATAAGTTCATGTATATGGTTATTTAAATGATACTATACATGAGAAGGCTATATATAAGAAAAAGAGTATTACAGTAATTTTGGATTTTGCACTAATACACAGGAACTAACCCAGCAGCACCCAGAAGACAAAGTCAGGGAGACCTCAAGTTCAATACCGTGGAGCTGTGTAGTACATACACACTGTCTTAAAATGGGCAAAGCGAGGGAGGCTTGTGTAAACACGGTGGGGGGTTGTTTTGAGGAATTAGAGAACAAACCCAGGACTTGACAAGGCTAGAAAAGCACCCCTCGGCCGGGCGGTGGTGGCGCACGCCTTTAATCCCAGCACTCGGGAGGCAGAGCCAGGTGGATCTCTGTGAGTTCGAGGCCAGCCTGGGCTACCAAGTGAGTTCCAGGAAAGGCGCAAAGCTACACAGAGAAACCCTGTCTCAAAAAAAAAAAAACCAAAAAAAAAAAAAAAAAAAAAAAAAAAAAAAGAAAAGCACCCCTCCACTGAGCATCACCCCAGCCCTAGCTAACACTGTAAATGCCTATTTACTCTACATTTGGAATGTTAAAAGTCAAGACGTATTAAATCCAGTAATGATGGTTTTATCCTCCACAAATATTTTTACTGACTACATCTCATGCCCCCTTTGTTTCTAATGTTCTACACTTTCTACCTCTCTCTCTCTCTCTCTCTCTCTCTCTCTCTCTCTCTCACACACACACACACACACACACACACACACACACACACACTGTATTGGTCTGTATTTAGAAATGATAAAGGCGCATCCAGACACCCTTCGTCAGGATTCTGACAACATGCTTTTCCTCCGACAGCTCATCTAGAACGAGTGCCAGGGTCAAGTGCATCTCGCAGCAACGCTGTGAGCTCCAAGGAGAGGAACTCACAGATGCCCCTGCAGACCCTGGTCAGGGATGGTGCGTTAGCTGCTTTTCTTGTCACCATGACCAAACACCTGAAAGACGCAACTTAAAGGAAGAAGGATTTGTTTTGGCTTACAGTCCAGAGGGCACAGTCCGTCACGTGGAAAAGCACGGCAACAGGAGTGGGTCGGGTCTGTGGCAAGCTTGCGGTGACAGCTTCTCACTTGGCACCAGCCAGGGGACAGAAAGCTCTGGCCAGAAGCCAGATGGGCTATTGTTGTAGAATATTATTTAAGGTGTGTTACTTTTGTTTATGTTGCATTTGTTTAACTCTGTGAAGCTGGGTTACTGTGCCTGCCTGAAACACCTGATGTTCTAATAAAGAACTGAACTGCCAATAGCGAGGCAGGAGAAAGGATAGGCAGGTCTGGCAGGCAGAAAGAATTAATAGAAGGAGAAATCTGGGAGAGGAGAGATCTAGGAGTGAGAGAAGGAGGAGGATATCAGGGGTCAGCCACCCAGCTACACAACCAGCAATGGAGTGAGAAAAGGTATACAAAAGCAGAGAAAGGGAAAAGCCCAGAGGCAAAAGACAGATGGGTTAATTTAAAGTTAAGGAAAGCTGGCAAGAAACAAGCCACGCAAAGTCCAGGCATTTATAATTAAGGATAATCCTCTATGTGTGATTTATTTGGGAGCTGGGTGGTGGGGCCCCAAAAAGAGCAAAAACAACAAGCTATAGCTCTTAAAGTCCTGCCCTCGATGACCTACCTCCACCGCTCATGTCCCTTACGCAAAAGTCCCATGACTTCCCAAAACAATGCCACCGTCTATGGGGAAAAATGTTAAACATGAGCCTGTTGGGAGGACATTTGACATTCATACTGTGAACAGGTAGGGAGTATAGTGGATCACTGTCACTGTACAGACCTGTGTACTCATCTGGCGGCATGGTGGGCCACTCACTTTCTGGGCTGTGTTTGAGACCTCCGAGTCACTATTTGTTCAGTAGGAACTCAGCAACATTAGTCACTGAGGCAAGCATTTAAAGATGAAAATTGAATTCAGTGATGTAATTTATAGAATGAGGTTTTTTTCTTTCTGTTTATTTTATCCTCTCTACTCTCAGTTTTTAAACAGTCTCCATGTATTTGATTAATGTTGTTTCTTTTCTGTGTCATCCGCTTGATTGTGCTCAATGCTAAATGAATGTTTTTATCACTTTGTCATTGTAGATAAAGAAATGCAATTTGTTAGCCTAGAAATAGAGTCATCTGACGTTCGCCTATGAATTACAGTGGAATCACCATTTGGTACCATGACTTCCTGGTCAAACTTCCCATCCCCAAGGCTGAGCATTTCTGAGATGTTCTTTTAAAAGAGATGTGTGTAACTTGCTATTGGGGTGAGGGTGGGGTCACTTGAGTATTTAACAGTTTTAATTAGAGCTTCCAGAAAAATTCTAAAGTTTATTTTTACATTTAAACTGAGAGAAAGCATCAGATAAAAGGTAGGCAGGCATGGCACTGGAGCAATAGCCCCACCCCCACCCCACCCCCAGTAACACACCTCCTCCAACGAGGCCACACACACCTCCTAATCCTTCCCAAACAGTTTCACCAACTTGGGACCAAATATTCAAACACATGAGCCTGTGGGACCATTCTTGTTCAAAGCACCACAGGAGGGGTGAGAAGAAAAAAAAAAAACTTGAACAAAATCTTAATGACAGTAATAAAAAGATTCCCATGATAGCAACTACTTGGTAAATTTTGATACTACTATATGACAAGGTCTTAGGTCCAATTAAAATCAAGAAGGAAGGCTGGGCGGTAGTGGTGCACGCCTTTCTGTGAGTTCAAGGCCAGCCTGGGTTACAGAGTGAGTTCCAGGATAGGCAAAAAGCTACACAGAGAAACCCTGTCTCAAAAAACAAAACACACAAAAAAAAAAAAAAATCAAGAAGGAAAACTTAAAACATGTGAAGGAGTAGCTAAAAGATCCCTGCTACTGCCATACACCATGCTGGCATGTTAAAATCTTTCCTTGACTTAGAAAGAAAGAATGATGTCAGGCCATGTGCTTGTGGATCAGCTCTCTCAGGATAGACGCAGGCAGAACAAAGGGGGAAATAGTTTTTCTCTTCTTTGCCATTAAAAGCTCCCTGTAAAATGCGTTTGACACTGCTCTGTGAGAAGTGTTCCTCTCCAGGCAGTCACCTGAGGCTTAGTACAGACTCAATTCTGGTCCTCTGAGTAGTCTCTAGCTCTTCCTGTAACAGAAGACTGGCTCATCCTTCATTAACAGTTCAAAGAAAAGATGCCCAGGCCTGGAGAAAGACCTCTGTAGTCTGAAAGCGCTAGGGAAGGAGGCACACCGGAGAACCCTCCTGGAGTGGCAGCAAAGAAGATAGGACCGTCGCCCAGTTTGGGTTGGACCTACTGAGTTCTTCTGATAGAAGGTCATTTCCAGACGAAGAATCAGCAACATGGCTTCCAATGTTAGAAGCGCCAGCAGTTCTCATGGGGCTCTAAGATAAGTCAGTACTTCTATTCGTGTGCATTTAACATGAAGGTCTGCTATGAAGAAATATGAGAAAACCAGAGCAGAGTTCCCAGGTCTGGGTTTAAAAGTGAAGACTGTACTCAGAGGCTCTCTGCTGAGGAGAAGGCCCCAGTCCCTCTGGGACAAAACAGGAAAGTCTTTATTGTGGCTGTATCTGACACTTCTGATGTGCAGTGAGCAGGAATTCCAATCTATCATTACTTTAAAAAAAGAAGTATGCTATTAACTCTGCCTTAAAGGCCTGTAGTTAAGTGAAGGGGGTTATAATTTCATCTCCTTTGTGGTCAGAGTCCTGGTGACTGTCGGCTCAGTCTTCCTGTCTGGGGTTCTGTATGCACTGGTTGTGTTCCTTGTCCCAGTGCTGGGTCAGTACCATTGGAAATTCACATTTCAGTTTGTGAATTACCTGATACTTAGTTTGTGTGATTGCTAATTTATTTGTATTATCCTAGTTGGATTAAGAAATACCTAGGGTATTAATCAAGCAAACGTCTGGGTGTGTCTGTGAAGGGGTTTCCAGAGACAGGTCTGAGAGGCTCTGAGCTAATCCGTTGATTGATCCTTGATGGGTTCATATGATGGTGTTATTGGGAGGTAGAGAAAGGTAGGAGGTAGATTCTTGCTGTAGGGGTAGGGGGTGGCATCCTTGGAACAATATCTTACTCTGACACCTTCCTGTGTCGCCAGACTTTCTTTGCATACTGTCTGCCAAGAAGTGAAGAACAGCTTCTACCACGTGCTCCTACAACCATGATGCTCTGCAAGAGCCCACATCTCTCCTCGAAACTGTTGGTGGCGTTGGTGGTAGTGTTATAGGGACACAGAAGTAAGCAGTACGCTTGGCTTCTCACATGCTTTTAAAACAGATAGATACCTGTAACACAAAATTTAAACGGTCTTTTAATAAAAAAAAAAAACCCGGAGCCAGATATTGGGGTAAATGCTGAAAGATCAGAGAGACAAAGGAACAGGCCACTGTCATGTCTCACCTCATCAACTCCATGAATCCTCTGACTGAAATCCTCTGAGTCCTCACATGAAAAGCTCCAGTAGAAAAAGCTTTCAATTCCTGTCTCCTCACACCTTATATACCTCTCTCCGTCCAGCCATATCACTTCCTGTCTCAACCTTCCTAATGCTGAGATTAAAGGCATGTGACTTCCAGATACTGAGATTAAAGGTGTGTGCCACCACTGCCTGGATCTGTTTCTTTCCTAGACTGAGTCAATCTCATGTAGTCCAGGGTGGCATTGAACTCACAGAGATCCAGACAGATCTCTGCCTTCCAAGTGCTAGGATTAAAGGTGTGTGCTACCACTGCCTGGCATCTATGTTTAATCTAGTGGCTTGTTCTGTCCTCTGATCTTCAGGCAAATTTTATTAGGGTACACAATATGTTACCACAGACACCATCTTTAACTGTATGGTGAAAGTTATTCCTTAATTGGTGACGCAATTATCTTTCCAACACTTATTTTGTCTCTACTCAAAACTCTAGCTAATGTCCCAGAACAGAATATATATGGTTTCACCCATCAGCCTGTCCAGCATAGCTGCCTCTGGCCACCGGTGGCTCTCATACTCGACTAGGAAAAGTGAGATCTACAGGTTGTCCCTCCTGTCACACAAGCCCTCCTTGAAGTACGCACGCATTTACTTGCAGTCAGTGGCAACCGTGAGGGCTGTTCCCCATTACAGAAGGACAGCACTGTTCAAACATTTCAGAGCTGATGGGAGGCCACACTGGAGTGAGGTGCTTTGGACACAGTGCGCAACAGAAGCAGTGATATAGTTGTTGATGTACTTATTGAGGCTCTTGGAGTCACGTGGAGGGTCAAAGAAGGATTCCTGATGAGGGCCCGTCATTAAGGCATGTGGACACAAAGCTGAAGAGGGGTTCACTGTGGCCCACAGTCAGTCAGTGCAACTGGACCCAAGAATTTGACATGAAGACCACAGGAGTGATGCTTTGCCCAATAATGCCTGATGAGCAGAGAGATGGGGAAGGCAGATGAACCCATCGCCACTAGAGCCCATGGAACGGGGCCTTTCAGTCCAACACGTCATATAGGCATCAGCCATGACCATCCACACACAGACCCACTGTGGTACCTGTGACCTGTCCTTTAGAAGCAGGCTCCTAGCTGTAGTCCTGATACAGAAAGCTCACTTTGCATTGCTTGACTTCTTCTGTGGAAACCTGACTTCCCAGGAATCAAACCTGTGACTTAGTTTTTCCTTAGAATCCCTGAGCAAATGACCCTGTCAAAGGTTATAATGAAACATTTAGGATCTACAGGATTATAAAAAACTTCTTTAAAAATTAATGATTTTCCATGATTAATCTTACATAAAAGATTTTTCTTACATGAAAATACTTGATACATAAGTATTTGCATCTGGCGTGTGTGTGTGTGTGTGTGTGTGTGTGTGTGTGTGTTTGTGTGTGTGTGTGTGTGTGTGTATGCATATATATAATCTTTCTTTGAGAAATTTAAAGCATGAGGGAGGAAATTACATCAGAAACTAAGTTGAAATTGAACTGTGTCATAATCCTTAAACATCTTATTTTTGTAGTAATTCTTATCTTGGGTTTATCTGAGAACATAATTGTGGTCATTTCCCTCTGGTGAGACTTTGGGGAAGCCATGGGTTGTGATTGTGAGTTATGTCCATAGTATTAAAGAAAAAAAAAACTCATGAATGATGCTTATTTATGCCAGACTTGTGTTTAGGACTATCTTAATGGGTACAGGGCCACTCCACAGGAGCCTCCCAGGTGTGGGGGAGGGTAGACTTAGCCTAAGTGAGGGTTTAGAGTTAGGGAAGGGGGGGTGAGAATATGAGTGTGGGGATGTGTGTCACTAAGAAAATATCAAGGATGAGAGGGATTCTGGCCAAACCAACCTAACAGGATTCTTGCTGAGGGTAAGGCAAGTGAGTAGACATCACTTTGGAGTTGTAGAAAGTAAAGATATGCAAGGTGAGCAGGTGTGAGGAGGGAATTATGGCCAGTCCAGCCTAGCAGAGGTCTTGCCTGGGTTGGATTTTAGGCAAACATTGGCAGCCGGGCTCTGGAGGAGGGTCAGAAGACTGCCTCCAGTCTGGCCAAGCAAAGAGTCTTTGTCAAAGGGCTTTTCCACCGTGGTGAAAATATGACTTGTATTCAAGGAGTGTCCTCAAGGTCCTCGTGGAAAAGGGCATGAAAAGCATGGTTCTAAGACATAGGCTTGACCAAGTAGACTGAAGGTCAGAGCCACAAGGTGAGTGAGTGAACTGTGCTTCTCTGACACTGACTGCTGTCACACAGCTTGGCCACCGTGCTTATAGTTTCTTTCTTAAAGTATTTTTTACCCTTAAAGACTTTCTAAGATTCCCAAATCCCAAGGAAGTGTTTCTCCTTTAGCTAGAATATGAAAATTATGCACACACATCTTATTTTCTCAGTTGCCAAATGTGTGTGTAAGCCACTGCCGTAGACATGTGTTTTAAATAAGATAGAGGCTACAGCTTTCCTGAATGAACGTATATGTAGTATATTTTATATACTGTGTGATGCTCTACAAACCCGGGAAATTCTACAACCTAGGGGATGCATATCCACAGCAAATGCAAATGATAGAGCCACGTCATTGAAATCTATGCAGCAATCCTGTGGGACCCCAGGACATTGCAGAAGCCAAGGTATAGTGTGTCACTCCTAAAGTCACCATTAAGGTCTAAATAAACATACTCTGTAAGGACCTTGACCTTGATTCTGCCGACTTGGGAGCCCCGACTCAGCCTTCTGTCCTTTGATCCTGACCCCAGAACTTTCAGTGGGGTTGTGGTGGTTGTTTGAAAGAAAATGTCCTCCAAATAGAGTGGCACTATTAGGAGGTGTGGCCTTGCTGGAGTAGGGTGGCCCCTTTGGAGGAAGTGTGTCACTGGAGGTGAGCTTTGAGGGCTCCTATGCCCAAGCTATGCCAAGTTCATTTCCTGTTGCCTGTGGATCAAGATGTAGAACTCTCAGTTACTTCTCCAGCACCATGTCTGCCTGCATGCTGCCTTGTTTCCTGCCGTGACAATAATGTACTAAGCCTCTGAACTGTAAATGAGCTACCCCAATTAAATGTTTTCCCTATAAGCGTTTCCGTGGTCATGGTGTCTCTTCACAGCAATAGAAACCCTAAGACAGACGTTGGTACCAGGGACTGGGGGATTGCTGTGAGAGACCTGATCATGTTTTTGTTTGAAGGAATATGGACCTTGGGACTGTAGATTAGAAAAGCAGTTTAATGCTTTAAGCATTGCTTAATGGACCATACTAGTAGGCAGATTTGGACTGTGGGAGCTGGCCCAAGAGTTTCAGAGGAGAAGAATGTTAGTATGTGGCCTGGTCTTGTGATATTTTGGTGAAGAATGTGGCTGCTTTTTGCCCTTGTCCGAAAGTCTGCCTGTGGCTAAAGTAAAGAGTTTTAGATTATATCTGTTGGCAAAGGAAATCTCAAAACAGCCTAGGATAGACTCTGTCTTGTGACTGCTAGTGTTCATGCTTATAAAGATTTATAATGAAAAGGAGCAAGCTGAGGAGAAAAGGAGCACCAGGAAGTGGATGGAGCTAAGTCCTGTGTCCAAGGAGATGAACAGATTAAGAAATGGAATAAAGGAAGTGGTGGCCTCAAGACAAGATCCCACCCGTCTAAGTTTCCAACTTGTGAAAATGAATTAAAGAAAAGCTTAGAGCAAGGTGTGGTGGTGGTGGATGCCTTTAACCCCAGCACTCAGAAGGCAGAGGCTGGTGGATCTGAGTTTGAGGCCAGCCTGGTCTACAGATGGAGTTTCAGGACAGCCAAGCCTAGGCAGTGAAGGAAATTATCAAAAACAGAAAGCTGGTGAAGATGTAATTGAATGAAGGGGCCATGTTCCAGCCCCAGCAAGCAGCAGAACTTGGCAGCTTCGGCCACATGGCTCTGGCTTTAGAGTCAAGGATAGAAGAAAGGGGTTTTGGCTTCCTCCCCAACTAAGGAAAGCCACTGAGGCCAGGCACATGTCAGGGGTGTCTCTGATTGGAGGCCTAGAGAGGCCACAGTGTGAAGCTGTGAAGGTGAAGCCTATATTGGAAACCCCAAGATGTTGGAGATGCCAGAGCTGTGAGATACCTGCCGAGGAGAGCTGCTAACAGAGAGTGGAAGAGAGAGAAGTGTGTTGCAGTCAACAAAGCTGAAAGGAGTTGGAGATCTGAAGAGCACTTTGACACCAGACATGGGAGATACAGCATTTGGAGTTTGCCCAGCTGGTTTTCAGTCTTGCTTTGGTTCAATATTTCTTCACTATGCTCCCTTCCTGTTTTGGAATGGTCCTGTATATTCTGTGTCATTGAATGTTGGAAGTATGTGATCTGACTTTTGATTTTGATTTTACAGGGGATTTCAGTTAAGAGACTTTGAACTTTAGACTTTTAAATAAGTTTGAGACTGTTATAGACTATAGGGACTTTTGAAGTTGGACTGAATGCATTTTTGCATTATGATATGGCTACAAGCCTTTGGGGGCCAGGGAGTGGAGTGTGGTGGTTTGAAAGAAAATGGCCCCCAAAGGGAGTGGCACTGTTAGAAGGTGTGGTCTTGTTGGAAAAAGTGTGTCACTGTGGAAGTGGGCTTTGAGGTCTCATATATGTTCAAGCCACACCCAGTGTCTCAGTCCACTTCCTGTTGCCTGTGAGTCAAGATGTAAGAACTCCCAGTTCCTTCTCCAGCACCATGTCTGTCTGCATGCTGCCATGCTCCCAGCCATGATGATAATGGACTGAACCTCGGAAACCGTAATTCAGGTTCAATTAATGTTTTCCTTTATGGGAGCTGCCATAGTCATGGTATCTCTTCCCAGCAGTAGAAGCCCTCACTAAGAGTTGCTGGGAGTTGGTCTGGGGTCTTGTACTCCATCTCCTTACTGGGGATCCATCTAGGAATGCACTGGCATCACATTCTTTCTCCTGATGAACTATGCTGTTCACACTTATTTGTGCCCTTACCTCTTAGGAAAGAGCTTGTCCACACGCTTTGGGATTTTCTTTATATACAGCAGTATGAGTCTCATGCACTCTCTGTTCCCCCTTTGTTCTGCCTGGTTCCGTCCTGAGATAGAGCTGATCCACAAGCACATGGCCTGACATCATTCTTTCTTTCTAAGTCAAGGAAAGATTTTAACATGCCAGCATGGTGTATGGCAGTAGCAGGGATCTTTTAGCTCCTCCTTAGCATGTTTTGAGTTTTCCTTCTTGATTTTTTTTTTTTTTTTTTTTTTTTTTTGGTTTTTTGAGAGGGTTTCTCTGTGTAGCTTTTTGCCTATCCTGGAACTCGCTCTGTAACCCAGACTGGCCTCGAACTCACAGAAAGGCGTGTACCACCACTGCCCAGCCTTCCTTCTTGATTTTAATTGGACCTAAGACCTTGTCATATAGTAGTATCAAAATTTACCAAGTAGTTGCTATCATGGGAATCTTTTTATTACTGTCATTAAGATTTTGTTCAAGTTTTTTTTTTTTTCTTCTCTCCCCTCCTGTGGTGCTTTGAACAAGAATGGCCCCACAGGCTCATGTGTTTGAATATTTGGTCCCAAGTTGGTGAAACTGTTTGGGAAGGATTAGGAGGTATGTGTGGCCTCATTGGAGGAGATATGTTACTGGGGGTGGAGGTGGGGCTTTCAAAAAGCCCACTCCATTCCCAGTTAGCTCTCCCTGCCTTGTGATTGTGTCTCAAGACGTGAGCGCTCAGCTGTTGCTCCAGAGCCATGCCTGCCTACCTGCCATGCTGCCATGCATGATGGCCATGCACTTTGACCCTCTGGGACTAGGAGCCCCACATTAAAAGCATTTTCTTATAGGTTGCCTTGGTCATGGTATCTTACCACAGCATTGAAAAGGAAGCAAGACATTTCCCTTGCAATGTCTTCATCAAGTTTCAGAGTGCAGAGCAAACTATGTCTACACTGTCTTTTCTACTCTCCAGTAATAGTTCTGCAAGGTGGACATAGGTTTTTTTTTTGTTGTTGTTGTTGTTGTTGTTGTTGTTGTTGTTGTTGTTGAAGTGTTCAATAGGATTCACAGACAAACCTAGATTTGGCATTCTGTTTAGTTTAGATTTATGTGCATGGATGTTTTGCTTTCACATGTCTGTGCACTGCTTGTGTGAAGGGCCTGTGGAGGCTAGAAGAGAGCACTGGATCCCAGGGAAGCAGAGTTACAGACAGTTGTGAGCCACCATGTGGGTACTAGGAACTGAACCCTAGTCCTCTGGAAGAACAGTCAGTGCTTTTAACAGAGTTATCTCCCCATCGCCACTCCCCCTTTTAATTTTTAAGAACATGCAACTATTCAGGTTTTCTGTTTCTTCGTCTCTTTGGTAAATTGTTGGTAAATCTGAATTCTCTATTTCTTGCAGATTGTCTAGCCTGTTGTATGGTATAGGTCAAAGCATCCTTCTGCTGGGTTGTTGACAGGAATGAGGTATCCTCTAGGGTGCTGTGTCCTGATGTTGGTAGCTGTGCCTTCCTCCCTCTCTCCTTCACACATCTCAACAACTATCAGTCAGGTTTTCTTTAAAACGTCAATGATTATGGATTTTTCTCTATTTGCTATTCCTGTGTTTGTTTTCCTTCTAATTTGCTGTTTGCTTCCTTGCTTATGTTTCTTATTTATTGTTATTTTGAGGTCAGATCTCACTACATAGCTCATACTGGTTTAGATACTACCCACTGTCCTTCCTTAACATCTCAAGTTCTGGGATTATAGAGATTCATACCACACCATGGAGAAACAGCCATATACATACATACATATGTGTGTGCATGCATATATGTATAAACATATTATATAAATATAAATATAAACATATATATTTGTTGTTCATTTTGCTTTACAGTGCTGGTGATAACCCAGAGCCTCGTTTATATTAGGCAGATACTTAACCATTGAGCTATATCCCTGTCCACAGTTTTGTATCCCTAGACCTCTACCTTCTTAAGATAAATGCTCACTATTGATTTTCTTACCTCTTGACATAGTTAACATCTACATCTGGGAAGGACTTAGTGGCAGTCTATACATTTTGAGATGGCACAATTTTAAAATAAGTTTAAACTTAGTATTAAATAATAAGTTTGAACTTATTATTTAAATATCAAGTTTAAAATAAGTTTTCCTCATTGTAAAGCAGTGTGTGTTCAGTATTCCAAACATGGAAATAATGTAAGTACGGCAGGGTACAAGCAATCTGCACTCATCTCATCCCGAGCGACCGTAGTGGACTTCCCAGGTCTGGGTTAACAGTGACTTTCTAAGTCCTCCTTTTCAATAGCACGCGTATATTGACTTGAAAAAGGTATAGTAAATACATCACTTTACAGAGAGCGGTTTTGCTGCTGCCGCCTTTTAGACCAGCTACTTTATCATCTTTTTTTAAATAGCCGATCAGTGTTGTAATCGTTCCCAGTGTGACCGCCATTCATACTATGGTATGACCACTGGGAAAAGAAGCCACAGAGGACAAAGCTGGCAGCTAGCTGTAGTCCTGGAGGTGGCCGCAGAGAGCCTGAGGAGAACTGAGGAGCCTCTGCCCACCTCCTTAGTGAGCAGTCAGGACTCACACACCGGAGACCTGTCACACTGGCTCCCAAATGTGCCCTTCCTTTGAGATGATAAAATATCTCTGGATTCTCTTCTCCAAATTAATGACATTAAATATTTTTAAAGATACCAGTAAGAATTTTTTTTCCTGTTATGAAATAAACCCAAAAAAACCGTTCCACAAACAGCAGTCACTTTGGTGCTATGAATATTTAATAGACCGTTTCATGGTCAGGAATTCAAAGATACTTGAAATCAGCATTGATCTGTAGCCACGCTTAGCAGGCCCCTGATGTCAGTGCCTACTTGCAAATGAAATGGAAAAGTACTCTATTCAGAAATCCACCCATGATTAAAGGAAGCAATTTATGAGCTAGACCATAATCTAATACCCTGATTTTATGAGGAGTAGTTCTGGCCTCGTGTCAAGTTTGAGTTAGCAGTAGGTTTCATAGATACCGTTGCTAAGTGTGTCAGGAGAAAACTGAGAACTTTCATTCAAAAATAGCAGTGGGATTGTTCACCATTCCCACAACACAGCATCTAATCCGACAAGGACACAAAGCTGAGGGGTGATCCATATCAGGTGAGAGAGAAGGGTTCACGCTCACTGAAAGACATGCCTTGTGCATTTTCAAGGTGGATGAGGCATGCTGGAACTGCTTATGCATCTCCATGGGAGTTAGCTGCACATAAGGATTCCAGTATGCAAACAGAGAAAGGGACCCTCCAGGTCGTTTCCTGTGGGGTCAGTAAGCAGCACTTTGGTTAATCTTGGTTCTTAAGAGTATATAGCTCAGAAATCTCAAACAAGAATTTCCTAAAACTCAAAATTGTCTGAAAAGCAAAGCACAAGGTATAGGCAGGCTTTGCATTTGTGGATGTGGTCAGGCAGGGAGGGCCCGTAGTGCATGAGTTACATGTGATAAGAATGTGGTGTCCTGCCGGGCGGTGGTGGCGCACGCCTTTAATCCCAGCACTCGGGAGGCAGAGCCAGGCGGATCTCTGTGAGTTCGAGGCCAGCCTGGGCTACCAAGTGAGTTCCAGGAAAGGCGCAAAGCTACACAGAGAAACCCTGTCTCGAAAAACCAAAAAAAAAAAAAAAAAAAAAAAAAAAAAGAATGTGGTGTCCATGCCTATGTGCTCAGTGACCTTCAAACGTGTAAGATGTGTGTGTGATGGAATGCAGAACTTTGTGTCATATTTTTTCACAGTCCCCATATATAGTCTCAAGAGTCTCTATACACGTTCTTCAGGAGTCTCTATATACATTCTTCAGGAGTCTCCATACACATTCTTCAGGAGTCTCTATATACATTCTTCAGGAGTCTCCATACACATTCTTCAGGAGACTCTATATACATTCTTCAGGAGTCTCTTTACACATTCTTCAGGAGTCTCCATACACATTCTTCAGGAGTCTCCATACACGTTCTTCAGGAGTCAGTTCTGAGCTGTCAGACCTTCCTCTCATTAGTAACAGCACATACACTAGGTGTTCTCCCACCTAACTTCGTGTGCAACATTTCTTCCCTGTCACTGTGTAGGGCTGTGCTGCTCGTGAGGTAGCTCTGTGTTTCTCGTTGGTAGGTTACTCGTACTAGCTCCTGCAGTCAACTATAAATGTCTGTTCCCGTTCAGCACTACAACACTCACATTCTGAAGGCAGACAGCTAGAGACTGAGGCAAGACGATCTCAAATTTAAAGCCATCCTGGCCTCAGCTATATAGGGAGCCCCTATCTCAAGAAAAATAAGTAAATAAATAAGAAGACTAAGCCGGGTGGTGGTGCATGCCTTTAATCCCAGCACTCAGGAGGCAGAGCCAAGTGGATCTCTGTGAGTTCAAAGCCACCCTGGTCTAAAGAGCTAGTTCCAGGACAAAAGAGAATCCTGAATTCTGTCTCAAAAAACAAAAGAGAGAGAGAGAGAGAGAAAGAGAGAGAGAGAGAGAGAGAGAGAGAGAGAGAGAGAGAGAGAGAGAGAGAGAAAGACTAGTTCATGACTAGTTCATACACTTTTATTCCAGGACCATGGGAGATTAAATTTTTCACTAATAAAATAACAATTATATCCCTAAAAACACACTAGATGTCCCAATTCTAATTGCTGTGAGTGTGTATATTTGTTTTGTAGGGCAGGGGGAATCGGCTAGTCATGTGAATTGTAGTTTATACTAACTAAGGTTTAAGTGGTGTGATCACTTTAAGGTAAAGTAATCACTGAAGTAAGTTGTTCAAATTTCTGTAAAAATCCTGGTGGAAAATGTATTTAAATTAAATGTGGTTGTTATGGTTCTATTATACTAAAAATTACCGTATTTGAATTTTTTAGCAGAGCCGGATCATCATGATCAACCAAAAAGGAAAAGAATAAGAAAACGCAAATCCAAGAAAAACGTTCAAAACCTCAATGATGTTGCTATAAAGCAAGCAGAACTCGAGACGCAGCCAGGTCTCTCACAAGAGAAAGTGCATCCAGAGCATCCGGATGCCCCCAAGATGAGCAAAAACAAGAGAAAGAAGCTGAAAAAGAAGCTGCAGCTGAGGAGGAAGAAAGCGGCTGGCTTGGTTAAGGCCGTCGGGATCACTTTCCTGTATCAGCCCGAGAGCAGCAGCGAGGCAGACGGTGACGATGTTGAGAGAGGAGAGGCCGAAGGCGACCAGGAGGGCTCAGTCTCGGGCCCCACCCAGGAAGACATCGAACTTGCCAACAGTAAGGCAGACAGCCTCCTGAGTTTCCTCAAGTCAACACAAGAAATTTATTTTTATGATGGTAAGTGTTCCTATCCATGTTTTCCTTTGAATAAATGACATCCACTTAGTATTAGGAAAAATAACTAAGTGTAGGGTTGGGGATTTAGCTCAGTGGAAGGCCCTGGGTTCGATCCTCAGCTCCAAAAAAAAAAGAAAAAAAGAAAAGAAAAAAAAATAACTAAGTGTAGTAAAATACTTAAACTGTTACTGTATAAAACACATGCAAATATTAGTCTTAGTTATTTTTCTCATTGCTCTGATAAGATGCCTGACAGGAGTCACTTAAGGAAGAAGAGGGGGCGTGTAGCTAGAGTTTTCCTGCCTGGCCCACAGTCAGGACAAATCTCTCTCACCTGCCAGTCCCACAGCTGCTCAGACCCAACCAAGTAAACACACAGAGACTTATATTACTTATAAACTGTATGGCCATGGCAGGCTTCTTGCTAACTGTTCTTATAGCTTAAATTAATCCATTTCTATTAATCTATACCTTGACACGTGGCTCGTGGCTTACCGGCATCTTCACATACTGCTTGTCATGGTGGCAGCTGGCAGTGTCTCTGACTCAGCCTTCCACTTCCCAGCTTTATTCTCCTCCTTGTCCCGCCTGTACTTCCTCCTGCCTGACTACTGGCCAATCAGTGTTTTATTTACTAACCAATCAGAGCAACACATTTGCCATACAGAACATCCCACAGCAGGGGCGTATTGGCTTTTACATGTTATTTTACATATAATGAAGAGAGTTCTTCACGGTGGGGAAGTCGGAGCACGGGGCTTTAGGCAGCTGGTCCTATGGCGCCCACCGTCAGGAAGAAGGGACAGTGAGTGTCTGTCCTCATCTCTCTCTCTCCTTTTTATACAGTCCAGGGTCCCAGTCTGAAACAGTGCCCACCCACAGTGGGTGGATCTTCTCATTTTAATTAGCCCTAATCAATAAATCCGCCATGGGCTTGCCCAGAGGGCCATCCCACAGCTGATTCTAGTTGACAGTTTGGACTAATCATCACAATATTCCAAGTCAATAGTTAAGTTTCAAGTCAAAGCCCAGAACATTTCAATTCTTTCCAACATGAAACGACATTAGCCCATGGCTCCTACATGTTATTTCTTCTGTTTACCTTGTGGGAAACTACAGCCAGTGCTGTGAAGTTGGGGCTCCCACCGTGAAGTTGGGGCTCTACATGTGGATTGAGCTTATGAGCGTTACCTCTCTAGAGTTAGGCTTTGGGATATGTTGGTGTTCGAGGCTGTGTTTCTAAATGAAGAACATCCCAGCTCCTTTTATTAGCCACCAGAAAAGTAAAAAAGAGCCGTGGCTTTTTCCTGGAGGCACACTTACTTTTATTTTTCATATACAGCTTGCTGGCTTGAGTTTTCAGTAAGCATTTTTTAGTAACTCTATATATATTTATATACGATCTGAAAAATATAAAGGTTTATCCTCATAGTTGACAGTTGTTCATTTTCATACTATTTTATTAGCAATTGACCTAAGGACCAGAAAGAACAAGTGCCGGTCAGGATCCACCATGATCACACTCAGAACAAGCTGCGCTGGAAGTTTGTTCTCCCGTTTGGATAAGCTTCACTGGGGGGTCTAGGAAAAGGTAGAGGGTGTACTAGATGCAAATTTCAGCCAGATATGAAATGTTCTTAAGAGTACAACTGAGAAGTATATAGTCAGGGAGAAGTGACTGTTTAAACACTACTGTAAAAATATTCCTGTAATTGTTTGTGAAATGCCCCCAACACAGCAGGAGGTCTAACGCCCAGATGACTGTAACTCAGGAAGAGGGTAAACAGGGCAGGAGCTGTTTCTAGAGATGATAACTGGGCTTTTCAAAGTGATAAAGGACATACATACTCCAGCAGGACCATCTTAGTCAGTGTTCTATTGCTGTGAAGAGACACCATGACCACAGCAACTCTTATAAAGGAAAACATTTCACTGGGCTGGCTTACAGGTTCAGGGGTTCAGTCCATTATCTTCATGGTGAGACATGGCAGTATGCAGGCAGACATGGTGCTGGAGAAGTAGCTGAGAGTTCTACGTCTGGATCCTCAGGCAGCAGGAACAGTTGTGACACTGGGTCTGGCTTGAGCTTCTGAAACCTCAGAGCCCACCCCCAGTGACGCACTTCCTCCAGCAATGCCACACCTCCTAATAGCACCACTCCCTGGTGACCAGGCATTCAAATCTCTGAGCCTGTGTTGGCTGTTACCATTCAGACTACCACAAGGACTAATACAGACACCATCACATATAAGCACACCATCAACCACAGAAAGCTGGTGGCAAAGAAAACCCAGATATTGGCTGAGAAAATATGGTGCCTACTACAGTGGAATTGTGTCCAGCTGCAAAAAAGATTGAAACTGTGACCCTTACAGAAAACTGGAACTAAGACCTTCATGATGCTCAGCGAAAGCCAGACTCAGATATACAGACGTTGCCATTGTTTTTCCCATATGGAAATATGAATTTGCGTGTGTGTGTGTGTGTGTGTGTGTGTGTGTGTGTGTGAGTGTGTGTGTGTCCAGGACATGGGAGTAGAAAGGGGACCATGAGATGAAGGAAGTGGGGAGGGAGGACAGCAGCAGGTGCGGAGAACATGTGACATGGAAGCAGAAGGAGGACTAGTTAGGGACCAGAAAGAGTGGTGATGGCAGCAGGCAAAGGCAGCGGTGAGGCAAGTGAGAACCGGGTGTGCATGGGAAAAATAAGTGAAATCCATACTTAGTGTGCTAACTAAAAATAATAAGTAAATAAATGGAAAATTTAAAGACCTTTAAAAGAGCCAAAGAAAAAAGACCCATTATCTTTCTAAGACAGACACCTAGATCAATGGGCCTTTGGAGAACAAAGCTGGCCTCTTGGGTGGGTTTTCTATTCATGCTGAACAGCCGGAACTCTTGCTCTGTTGCCAATGGTTGTAAAGCCCCATAGCATGACTTTGAGCTTGGTTTCCTTGTCTGTTTTTTCCTGCTGTTGTCTCTGACTCGGAGCACTGTGTTATGCTTGGAAGGTGTTTAAAAGATCAGACCCACACAGCTGACTCTGCAGTGTCGTTCCAATAGTGGCACGTTATTGTCTCTTTCCAGAGTTCTAGTCCAGTTCTCCCCTAGGAGCTTGTTCTATCTCATACATCTCATCGCAAGCGGAACGTGTGTTTGAGGACCCTTAAGGAAGTGAAAGTTTATCTTGAATCTAAGATCCTGTGTGACTTCTTTCAGATACTTCCAAAGACATCGATCCAGCTGTGTGTGTAGAAACGACAGAAGAGCTGCTGAGCCTCCTTGAGTCTCGGAGCATGCCTCCCTCGGATGTGCTTATTCTGGACCACATGAAAACTCTGCTGCTTCTGCAGGACACTGAGAGGCTGCAGAGTGCTCTGAAGATGTTCCCAGAGCACTGTAAGATGCCTCCTGGTAAGTACTGCAGTGTCTACTCAAGGACTTCCTCCGGATCTGAGCATGAAAAGATACTCATAGAATAGAACATTCAGAGACAGGGGCTTCATGTGCTTCTGGTTGGCATAAAAAGATGCCTCGTCATGTATGCAAAAACATAGATGCCATCTAATTTTTGGCCTTTGAGTTATCAGTTTTGGGGGCTCTGAATTTAATTGGGAGTGGAATAATTCATTTTTCTTCTCTTCTTCCCTGTCAGTTTGGCAGAGGGTGAAGTTTTCTGTCTTCTGAAGATCTTGATGCTGTATTAAAATCTTATCATTGGGACGGTTAGGACGAGTGTTGGGTTACTGTGGTGATCTTTCCTTTTCTCACTTCTCCGATCTCTCTCGGTCCCCACTCTGTGCAAACTGTAGTATGTGGGTATCAGGCCTGGTGTGTGGTCCTGTTTGTCCAGAAGGGATGGATAGAGGAGTATGGGGGTCTGTGGTCACCTGGATGCAGCTGAGGGGAGACGAGAGGACAGAGGCTTCTCTGTGACGATGACTGAGGAGTCCTGAGGGACTTGAGCAAAGATGACCTACGACAGGCCAGAGAGGAGACGGCAAAGAAACGGAAGAAGGCCGTGAGGCCGAAGAAGCTCCTGGGAAGTCCGGGTGTTTACTGGGGAAGACGAGGGCCTTCAGATGCTCCCCTGAAAGCAAGGACCACTGCCTGACAGGCCAGCGGCCAGCTGCCCTTATCATGCCTATTGTATTATTTGGCAAATTTAAATATCCATGTTTAAATATCCATAAGAAGGTCTTATGTGGAACTGCAAAAGGTTCTATTTAAAAAAAAAAAAAATCAAGGTTAAGGAGATGGCTCAGCAGGTATGAGCACTTGCTAAATATTCATGGGGGCCCAGATGTGAATCCCCAGCCCCCACCTAGAAGGATAGGAATGAACACAAGTGCCTGTATCTCCAGGAGCCAGCACAGAGATACACAGATCCCAGATCATTGGCCAGCAGGCCTATCCAAATGATCAGCTTTCATCTCAACGAGAGGTGTTATCTTAAAGAGTAAGGTGGGAACCATCGGGGAAGACTCCTGGAGTCTCCCTTCTGGCTTCTGCATGCACACGTACAGGTAGACACATGACCACACACACCACACTTACCACACTGCATACCACACCACACAACACATAGCCACACACACTATGCCACACACCACAAATACCACACTACAAACCACACCACACAACACATAACCACACACACCACACCACACATCACACATACCACACCACATACCACAGATACTACACCGCATAACCACACACCATACACACCACCAACACATAACCACACACCATACACCACACCACCACCACATAACCACACACAACACATCATACCACAACACACACCACAACACATACCACACCACCACTACATAACCACACACCACACCACATGTCACATAACCACACACCACACCACATGTCATATAACCACACACCACATAAAACCACACACACCACATAATCACACATACCATACACCACACCACACACACACTCCAAAAGTGTTTTTAAAAACAAACTATATAAAGCTAGGTTTATTAGGTTAAACCAATGGGAATTTTTTATGAGATGAAATTAATTTTACTTGTCCTGCTCTGGCCTTAAGACCTTCATGTATGTATCCTGAACACATCTCGAGTGTGCTCAGGGGGAGACTGCATGTGAGAGTCACTGGTTCTTAAGATCCTTGGACAGATTAGATTTCAGGCACATTTGCCACAAGCACTTGATAGAACTCAATCTTATACATGAACCTGTTTCTGTAACGCAGGTTCCCTCAAAGCACGGGGTAGGCTATGCACTTAAAATTGTTTCAGTGTCAAGCTATTTTGTGAAATAAAGTTTCACAAACAACTAGACATTCTTCTTAAATACCAGGTTTGCCTAAGGAGATTTGGCCCGTGTCACTTTGGAATGAGGCTTTATTCTTTATAAATGAGCCCATGAAGTGTGGTAGCTGTGTCTGCCATCTCTGGGGTCTGAACTTGAAAGCAGGCACATGTATCCTGCCCACCGTATCCCCTTTCTCTCCCCGCAGCTTGGGGATTCTCTTCTGAAATGGCAGAGGCTTTACTGGAAAGGAACTCTAGACCTTCACAGGCTCACTGCCTTCAAGATGTTAGGACCATACAGATGCTGACGAACACTTGGACTCACACCCCCTTGTTCTGTTGTTAGCATACTAGATACTACATGGTTTGGAAGTAAAGCATCAGATGGACCACATCAAGGGTAGCCCAGGGTTTGGCCAGACAGGGGGAGGAGTCCCCTCTGCCCCCACCCTCCATCTCCAGGCTTAGGTTAGCTTGTATTCTCTGTAGCTGTGGACTGCAGAAGTAGAACCGTCCTAAACTAAACTCTAGATGTGTCTGTTCTGGGACCTGTGACTCACGTGCAGCCAGGTGACTATAAAGGCAGGTGTCTGAGAAAAGCCTTGAGTCCTTAGGCAGGAACGGGACGGCTGGCAGGTGATGTTGGCAGTGTACTCTGTCTCCTTAGCCGAGTTTCGGCTGGCCTGGTACAGCTTTGCCGCCATGAAAGCCAGAGGCTGTACGACTCCCGGTACACACCACTTGGGATTCTGATTCTTTCCATGACACAAACTGCTGTTTTCTTTCTTTTTCCATTTGCAATGTACCATCATCAACTGATTTTTATACCAAGATGGCTTTTCATTAGATGTTTCAGGGTTTCTCCGGGTCCAAAGAGCTAAAACCTATAAAATAATCATTATTTATGATTTTATTTTTTGTTTGTTCTGTTTCTGTTTTTGCCTTACAGACCATGCCAGAGTAATCTCAGCTTTCTTTAATTATTGGATCACACATATTCTTCCTGAAAAAAAAAACCAGTGACTAAAACAGTACCTTTTTAAGAAGAGCTATCTACTATTTAACAAGAAGATGTTAAATACAAATATGACGTGAACTGAGACTTCATTCTTGTACATAAAGATTTATTTTCTTTGTGAATCAAACCCAGAGACATTGAAGACATTTCTACCTTATTATTTATTTCTGTGTTTGTGTATAGTTGGTAAGATATTAAGTGAGAAATTGGGGTAAAATTCAAGTGTTTCACTTGCTTATTGTTACGTATGTATTGAATTACTACATAAATAGATTTTTTTCTAATGCCTGTAGTAATTAAAAACGGACATTTTATTAAATAAACAATATAGTTTAAAGTTATCATATTTGTTATAAAAAAAAATCACCTTGTGTCTGAAAACCATAATGCCTAGGGAGGTGGCTCAGCGTGTAAGAACACTAGCTATCAAGAGATGCTGGGAGTTTGGTCCCTGAAACCCAAAGCACTTGCCATGGCACACATCTGTAGTCCCAGCATGCCTATAGCAAGATGGGAGACGGAGATGGGAGAATTTCCTGGAGGTTCCCCAGCCAGCTCGCCCGAAGTCTGCAGCGCAGCAGCAGCAGAAACAGAGACCCTGCCTCAGCAAGGAGGAAGGCAGGGACCTGCTCTCAAGAACCTGCTCCTGAACATTATTCTCTGACGTCCACTGTGGAGTGTGTGCACCCGCATGCACAAACACACATGCACATGCATGCACACACAAAACAACACTTCTTAAAATGCTGTATGGCATTTTAAATACTTTTTAAATACCATATTTATCACAAGTTCTACATGGCTACCAAAAAGTTTAAATAGTTTGGTTATAACTGAACTTATTCTCTTCCCTCTTGTCTACATTAGAAATAGTATAAAGAATCTGTTTTTCTTGTTTGTATCAAGGGAACAGCCACCAGTTTCTAAATGTTGAGTTCTAAAAGCATTAGTCACTTGACCACGCAGGTACTGGGGAAGACACAGATTCACCAGTCATTAGCTCTGTCCGTGAAAATATAACATGAATAAAATGAACTTCATGTCTACTCATTTAGAAGTAGTAGTGAGTCCTCCCTGGCACCACTGTTGACCCCTCCCTGGCATTATAAGTCTGTGTCACCATCCTGCTCAATTTGAATCTTTTTTTTTTTTTTTTTCCTTTGAGACAGGGTTTCTCTGTGTAGCTTTGGTGCCTGTCCTGGATCTCGCTCTGTAGATCAGACTGGCCTCGAACTCACAGAGATCCGCCTGGCTCTGCCTCCCGAGTGCTGGGATTAAAGGCGTGCGCCACCACCGCCCCACCTCAATTTGGGTCTTTTAAAAGTGAAACGTTCATCAGAGGTGTCCAACACATAGCTCAGAGACTGGCCGCCCAGGACAGCTAGGAAGGCAGCCCAACACAAAATTGTAAACGAACTAACTTAAAACAATAAGAATGTTTCCTTCCTTCTTCCTTTTGTTTTTGTTTGTCGTTGTTGTTTGTTTGTTTTTCAAGACAGGGTTTTCTGTGTAGCCTCGGCTGTCCTGGAACTCACTCTGTAGACCAGGTTGGCCTGGAACTCACAGAGATCTGACTACCACTGGCCCCCGGGTGCTATGATTAAAGGTGTGCACCACCACCACCAACAGACTTTTTTTTTTTAACTTGGAAGCTTAAGTGTGGACACTGTAGATGACAATATGTGTCACGGTGTCACATGTTGTACGTGTTCTTGACACCTGGACACATTGATGGTTTTAGTTCTGTGGTGGGGTGCAGTTTCCCATGTGCTGTCTCCCAGACACAGACAGTTGGGTTAGCGCCGTCAGTGTCGCATGTCTCCTGACGCCTTGAGAGGGGAATGCAGCCGTTACCAGTGACGTTTTCATCGACTGGTGCAAACGACAGGTGTTCAGCGTTAGAAGACAGATAAATGTCCTTATCTGAGCAACAAAGGTATTTCTGCCCCACAGCCACACCGTGCATCGTCCACCGCACTTCACAGACAGCCCTCACTTGTCAAGCCCTGCCTGCCTTCTGTTTCCCTGTCAGTTAATTTTCATAATAAAATTACATGTAGTCCCTTACCTGTTGTCGTTTTGTTAACCCCAGCACAGCGTCTACGGCATCTAAAACACAGAGGAGAGATTACACATGAAAGGAGTTTGTAAACAGAGGCCAGGTGACTGCTTTTCTCATGAAGGCAAATACTCAAGAGGGCACCCTTTGAGGGATATGTTCAGATTCGCAGCAAATAGCACTGGCGTGCTCGCCTGATGCATGGCTGTGCCTGGTGCCCGTGGAGGCCAGAAGAGATCATCAGATCCCCTGGAAGTGGAGTCACAGAGGGCTGTGAGCCCCTGTGGATTCGGGGAATGAGCTCGGGTCCTTTGGAAGGAAAGAGCAGCAATTGCTCTTAAGCACTGAGCCATCTTTCCAGCTCCTTAACCCACCCCAAAAAAATTAAGTTACAACTCAAACAGATTCAATTGTAAAAGCTAGTTAGATGGTTACAACTTTAATGTCGAAAGGGGAGGGGCCAAACCATTTTCTGATAATTGAATTTGTTACTGTAGGGAAATCTTGGTAGATATGATGTGCAGTGAGAGGGTGTGTTCCAAAGTGAGTCGGTCTCACTAGACTATAGCCAGACAGACTGAAGAAAGGGGAAAGTCTCCTGAGAGAAGTCTGGAGAGCCAGGGTGCTAATTTTACATCAGCTTGGTGATGGATGACCATATTAATGCTGCCAGTGCCACTCAACTTGACATTTTTACTGGAGGTATCGATACTTAGTATAATGCCGTGAAAGAAATGGCTTCTTTAGTTATGTTAAAGGACACAGCTAAATCAAAACGTTTACATGAAGCAATATAACATGTTGAAGCAGGTGCTGGAAAGAGATGGCTCAGCAGTTAAAAGCAGTTGCTCATCTTCCAGAGGACCCAGGTCCAGTTCCTAGTACCCACATGGTAGCTCACAACCATCCATAACTCCAGTTCCGGGGGATTGGATGCCTTCTTTTGACTTTTGCAGGCACCAAGTGTGCACATGTTTATATATATATATATATATATATATATATATATATATATATATGGAAAACATTCATGCGCATAAAAAGTTAAAGCAACAATTTTTGTCCATGGTCAGCATATCTTGTATAGCTATTGTTAGTGTCCTGGTATGACCAATAAAAGAGAGGGACTTATAAAACTAATCAAAGATGGCACAATTTCCACCCAAAACTCACATTTAATGAAGTGTCATGACATAATACATCAAGAAAATGTTTACACGGAATTGTTAAAAATGGACAACAGCATACAAATCATCATCAAGACAGACTTTCACAAGAACCAAAGACTAAGTCATGGCTGGTTCCAGAAAAGCCTTAAAGCTGTTGGTGCTGACTGCCAATATCACTTGCGTTTCAGAAGTAAGATAGCTAAGTTGAGGCCGAATGTTAAAGATATTTATGACTTGTAACGTATCATCAAGTCTTTCATGATATCAAAACAAAGTTGGTGCCAGAACTTGACAATGGAAACAGGTTTACAGATTTAGGGTTTTTATTGGAGTTAACTGTTTGTCTAAATGAATTAAGATGAAAACAACTTACCAATACATTTCAAATCATGACAGCTTCCAGTGAAACTGAAATTATGCCAAGTTCCAATTAAGGCCAGCAGTTTTACGGATTTTGATACACTGACTAAATCTAGTGTTGTGGGTGGAAAAATGTAACCTCAGTCTTTTGATATTAGATTTTTAAAACATTTGATACACTCCAAGAAATAATCAGTATTTCAGTATTAAATATATTACCTGCCAATTTTCAAATAAATTTCAAGTGATTTTCAAACCACATAGCACTTCAGTCTAACATTCAAACTAAAGAAAAAAATTTGAGACAAAATGGCCTAGAGTTTGCTCTGTAGACCGTGCTGGCTTGAACTCAATGGAAATTCATCTGCCTCAGCCTCCCCAGTGTTGGGATTAAAGGTGTGGGCCACCATGCTCAACAGGAAAAGTTTTATGTCTCTCCTTATTGTAAGTTCCATCCTGAAAACAAATACTCTTTCCTTACTTCACAATCACGCCTTATTCATGTCATCCCATTTTGCCAGCACATATATGTGAGCAACTGTTTTCAAGAATGGAACATACTTAGAGTGAAATTAGAGCAAAATATCGGGTGAGAATTCAACCTGGAGAACTCACTGAGAACTGCACCTATCAAGCCAGATATTGACGCCTTCATTCCTCAAATGTCAAGTATCCCACTGGTTTTATGTTGCCCTCTTTTATAATAAATTAATAAATAAATGAAGTTTTATCAATTTTATATATATATATATATATATATTTGTTTTCTTTATTAGTGATAACAAACTTGGGACCTGCTTTCTGTATAGGGTGCTTCATAATTAATTATTATTTGGGGTCTCTTATCTGTGGTGGTGATAGAGATCCTGAAAATTATACACAGACCTTTGCATTGGTATTTATTAGTATTTTGTATATTTAATATATGCTCCAAGACACGTCATCCATTGTGGCCCAGAGAAGTCGAAAGGTTGGATGGACACCCTGATATATATCATCTTGCCCAATGAATCAATGCACTGTTGACAGACAGGGCATTCTAAGCCATGGTCCCTTCACTTGATTTTGCAGAAGCTTTGGGTTCTCTTCTTCCTGTATCAAACCAAATGAGATTTGTTTGTTTTGGTTTGTTTGTGATGCTTTTTCCATCCTCCCAACTCTAAAAGTGTGAAGACACCACTTGGAAAGAGGAATGGGATAGCAGAAAAGGGAAGGAGGGCACGGAAGTGTTGTGGGATATTTGTACACTGTGTGAAGATGTATTGCTGTGGTTGGTATAATAAAAAGCTGAACAGCCAATAACTAGGCAGAAGAGATCTCTGGGAAAGAAGAAAGGCAGAGTCACCAGCCAGGTGCAAAGGAAACAGGATGAGCACTACAGAGTAAAGGTAACAGAGTGAGCCACATAAAAGAACATAGATTAAAAGATATGTGTTAAGTTATAAAAACTAGTTAGAAACAAGCCTAAGCTAAGGCTAAGCTTTCATAATTAACAATAAGTCTCTGTGTCATTATTTGTGATCTGGTGGACCAAAGAAAAATCCATCTATATATGGCGCCCAACATGGGGCTCAAATGTCTAGACAAAGGGCCTGAGAAAGCTAAGAAAAGTTCTGGACAAGGAGTTGGATGTGGCTTCTAGTTCTGTAATCTCTCAGGCAGGCAATGCTCGGTGTACAGATGCACAGCTACCAGCCATTGCCTGTGGGCTGGAGCCAGAGCGCCATGCACTAAACTGAACAATGTGGCAGCTGACATGGCACTTTAAGATTTGTCTCATGTGGTTAGAGAACACTACAGGTGCTTAGTAAAGCCAGGTCCAGACACAACCTCTTAAAAGGTATAGTAGGTTTAAAAATATGCTTGGGTGCTAAAGAAAGAAAAGAAAATGGGTATAGACAGTCATTTAAAAAGTTTTAAGATAATAAAGTCTTTTAAAAAAGAATAAAGTAATATAAAAAGAATAAGCCACATAAAGATGGGAAATACACAACATGTCTGGATCCTGTATGGTGTTTTGTTGACTTTGAGTTTTATAAATGCTAATGTACAAAAAACAATAGCTACTGAGAGACACTGGATTATAAAAACTGCTACATTAAAACAACCTATATATTTTAAGAATGTCTTAACTTCAATATGAAAGTCAAAAAATACATTGCCTTGGGGGAGAGGTTATGCCTTTGTTTCCACAAGAAACAAAAAGTTATGGTTCTCTTCAAAATTAATAAAGATCAAAGTTGGGGGAAACCTGAAAATCTTGGCTACAGACATGAAAAAAGAAACCAAAAAAAAAAAAAAAAAGACTACAAGACAGGTGACGTATATGCTGACCCCTCTTCTATAGGAACATCTCTAAGACTGGATGAGACATGATAAATCTTGTTGGCCTCATGACTTATTACATGCCATCCTTTCATACGGCATGGATAGAGCTTTGGTTATATAATCCTAACAAACTTATAAAGTTGAAAGATACCTTTTACCTGCAAATACATAGAGCAAAAAATCATCTTTAACTAACTTGTGTACACCACACATTCCACACTTGTGTTAATACAAATATGTATGTTACCATTAAAAGTTTATGTGTTTTCAGAAAAAAAAAAGGAGGGGACCAGACATCAATAAACACAAGTGGCCCAGGTGATCCAGCCTCAATAATAAGTCTCCGTGTCATTATTTGTGATCTGGTGGCCCAAAGAAAAATCCACCTACAGGGAAGGGTAATGGGAGGGTGCCCGTGACCAAGGTACAGAATATACATGCATGTGATATTGTATGAATCCTATTGTTCTCCACACTTTATGCTACTTTTTAAAACAGCTTTAGAAAGGTGGGGGTAGGTTGTGAATGATAGGAAAGAATGGTGAGCTAAAGTCAGTACACCTGGACCTAGTATTTAGCCATGAGTTCCTTCAAACCTCAGTCTCTTCTATGCATAATGTCCCATTTTTACTTCTGACTTAATACATTTGATTCTCAGTTTTAGCCTCTGCAGCATTTGTCCTTGATAATGTCTAGGGAACATCTCCAATTTAAAATGAGGTAACTCTGATGACTTCTTTCCTGGTGGCTGCTGGTTGTCTCTTCAGGCATCTATGCAGGGTTACACACTAGTTTGGAGCGGGGGAGGGTGTAATGAGACAGGGACAGGTGCAATAATTATAACTCATATCTTCTGCACATAATTCTATTCCAAACAGAAAAATATGTAGAAGCAAAGCTTGTCAGTACGATGTTAGCATAACCATGGCTAATCTGTTTATCCTGCTATGATTGAAGTCAATAGTAATGAGATCAGTTTCTGTCCTACAGTGTTGCAAACTGCCTACAGCCCTCTTAATCTCTACAAACCTTTCAGATGACAAAGAGAAGGAAGCTCTTAAGAATACAGGGAAATCTTATGAGATTTCTAATGATGATTATGCTTCAAAAGCATACCAAGCTTGTCCATACTCAGCTGATTGATGTGGGTGTTATTTGGAGCCGTAACAGCAGGTGGAAACGCCTCCCCAATTGTGCTGGAGCCCAGCGTTGCTGCTTCCATAGATGAACTGTGCTGAGCCCACACACACTAGTACCACTTGATCCATTCTGAGTTGTCCTCTAACTAACCCTGAGGATGTCTTCTCCTTCCAGGACGATGTATTCTGAAACCCTGACAAATGCATTTCTCTTTCTCCAAACACGTCCGTGGAGCATGCCCATGTGTACTTCAGCCAGAGTCCTTTGCAGTTCCAAGGGGGCTTTACATCCCCGCACAGAGCCTTTAAACAGTGTAGTGTTACAATTTCTCTTCTGCTACCTAATAAATAACCAGAAATATCCCGTTTTAGACAACACTGTTTTGCACCCCACAGTGTCTATAGGTCAAGTCTGGTCACAGTTAGACTAGATACTCTGCTTGGGGGCCCTGAAAAGACTCACAGGATTGTGCACGGCTGCTTTAGATTCCACTCCTGTGATTGTAGGACTGGGGTCCTGTTCCCTGTTGGACTCTCAGACCTCCTCTCTCAGCTTCTTGAGGCTCAGAGTTCAGCCACGATGCTCTGGGGACACAGTTCAGTCCAAAGCTCTGGGAAAGGCTGAGAAAAAAGTGCAGATGGGAAAGAATCAGGCTCTGGTTAGCAGCTTTCATCTGCAGGCCTCCCCTTTCTAGGCTCATGTCGCCAGAGCCAGATATTTTACCCCTTGGCCACACAACAACCTCAAACTGCTCCCATTTTGACTGGATGCACCACACTTGGCTCCTCTTTGCCTCTTCCCTGGCTCTTCCCCTCTCTTACCTCTTCCCTGTATGGCAGTCACTGTGTTCTCATTGGACTTTGGTCCTTGGTCCCTCCAAGCCCCAGAGTCCCCATGAGGGCCTCAGGCTGATCTATTGATCTGGTCTCTAGAAAGCTGAGGTTGCCCAGAACTGTGCTTTAGTTCATTTCCTAGGCCCGCCTACCCAATAACTCCTGATGGGACGTCTAGTTGGAGAGTATTTTACTTGAGGCCCCTAGTGCATGACAGTCACTTGATCATGTGACCCACAGTACAGCCATGTTATCAGTGATGCCGAACAAACATCCCCAGTAAGCAAGGAAGGCCTCCTAGTCCAGAGGCCACATGCCAGCGTAGCAGCTAGGGAAGACTGGCCTCTGTAAGATGTCGTCTGCTGGTTTCTGACAGAGTTCAGGTCCTGGTGCTAACATCTGCTGTGGATGATTGATTGATAAATAAAACACTGATTAGCCAGTAGCCAGGCAGGAAGTATAGACGGGACTAGCAGAGAGGAGACTTGAGAGAACAGGAAGGCAGAGAGGAGACACCAGTCTGCCATCTAGGGAGCATCATGTAGAGGCAGCAGGTAAAGCCACGGAACATGTGGAGACATATAGATTAACAGAAATGGGCTGAGTATAAGAGTAAGAGCTAGACAATGGTAGGCCTGAGCTAATGGCTGAGCAGTTTAAATAATATAAGCATCTGTGTGTTTATTTTATAAGTGGGCTAAGGGACTGCTGGGGCTTGGCAGGACCCAGAGAGAAAAACTCTAGCTACAAACATCTTTCCACTTGTTCACAGCAATTCCATTTAGCACCCATGTCTCCTTTGAGACAGGACAAGCCACTTAGCTTCTTATCTTTTTCCCCCTAAAACATGGCTTCATTCTCGTCAAGTCAAATCAGATCATGTCCATTCCTATACAGCCCCCTCCAGAAATAGAGTTCCTTGGGGGCTGAGGTGATGTTGAATGAGACAGGCTGGTACAGAGGCAGGGTATATGAGCCAAAATTCCCCCCAAGCTGTTTCTGGCAGGCCATTTGTCCCAGCAATGAGAAATGTGGCTAAGACAGGAAGGGGAGGGAGTGGGTAGAAAGTGTCTGGATTTGATCCGTGGCTATTCCTGTGTTAAAATGTCACACTGAAGCTCATCAGTAGGTACAACTGACACATTACTCAAAATAGCATAAGACAAAGCAGCTGTTGGAGTTAGTACCGTTTATGTCGTTCCAGGAGGAAAGGAGGATTCTAGGTTCTCCATCGATGGAGAAAAAGTAATTTTTGACATTTTGGTGGTTAACTGTAGCCTTTAGCAGCTGAACCATTTCTCCAGGACTAAAGAAATTAGGGGGCAAACTGATCAGATAGTACCTTTCTTAGTTCCTTCTTGTGACTGGAAAAATAAGCTAGCCCTGAGGTATAGCAGCTTGTTAATAGAAATCCTTTGAGAAGGGGGCATGCTCACTTAGGCTTCTGTGGGCAGCAGGTGTGGATGACATCTCAATCCCAAGTCTCTGCATGGTTCAGACTCCTGACTTGACAGCCCCCCAAGTATGTTACTCTGGGTCTATAAAGAGTGTAGTTTAGTGTGTTTGCTTGTGACCACACATCTTTGCTATCAAAAGTGTGGTCATAACTAGTGGTTGTGAAATCACCACAGGTTGAATGTGAAAACATTTTTAGAGTTAGGGTACCTTGGGAACTGGAAAACCTTCTACCCATCAAGACCAATAATAAGTGCACTGCTCCCTCAGAGGGCGTGTGGCATGGAAGCCTCCACCCCATGTGCACACTAGGCCTGCTGTAAACAGCCCGTCTGTCCAGACAGCTGCCTGAGCTTTGGTTCCCACTCGAAATGTGGGGCTAGTAATAGCCTAAGGTGTATGTCTTAGTCACTTTTCTATTGCTGGGTTAAGACTCCATGACCAAGGCACCTCATGGAAGAAAAACGTTTATTGGTTTAGTTTCTGAGGGTTAGAATCTGTGACCATCATGACAGGGAGCATGGCAGCAGGCAGCAGACAGGCATGAAGCTAGAGCAGTGACTGAGAGCTCACATCTTGATCCACAAATAAGAGGCAGAGAGAAACTCTGGATGGCTCAAGCCCTTTGAAAACTCTAGTGCCACCCCTAGTGGCACACCTCTTCCCACAATGCCGCACCCTCCTGGCCCTTCCCAAACAGTTCCACCAACTGGGTACCAAGTTTCAAATATAGGAATCTATGGGGGCCATTCTTATTCAAACCACCACAACTGGAGTGGATCAAATAGGCAACTCTAGGGATCACTGAGGCTGTTGGGAGGGTCTGAGACACTCTGCTGCCTTCCTTCCTGGTTAAGCTTTGGCAGAGGAACACCATGTTTTCCCAGCACGGCAGAGTGTTTGGAGCCAGGCCCTGCTCTTGTAACCTCTAGAGAATCTCATTCATTTGGTGCTGACAAAAAGTTCTTAAGAGGTAATTCGGCGACTTAATGTATTTCCTATAGTACTGTTAGCAGCACACCCACAAGCCATCACATGCTGTTCATATCTTAGTATGAAAAAGCTCTACCTAAAACTGGTTTCTAGTCTGTATTTTGTTAAATGTCAGTTTAGAAAAAAATCTTAATCTTTGTGAGAGCCAGGAAGCTTTTCCAGGTCTCTTCTTGTTACTCTTAATAAGAATCTTCTTTCTAGTTTGTGGAGAATTATCCTGAATACATAAGGTTATTGCAGGTAGGGAAAAGAATTCGAATTTTTTTCTCCTTTTTAATTAGAGCATTTGAAATGCCGTTCTGCTCAAATCATTCTGGCTTGTAAAATGCTAAAACTAATTTGAGTCAGCATGGACTTCACCTAGCTAAATCTTGTAAGAGTTTAGGGAGGTTTTAATTAAGCACCTGCTAAAAAGTAAATGGGTTATGATCATTTTTGATAATAGCTATCAAACAGATAATGCCAAACACTTGGAAGAAGAATTGAAGTATCTCCCACTTAATTACACATGTCTCCACTGGACTCCCAGTAAGGTCACTGAATACAGGAGATGGAGGAAATTCAGAAACAGGGCCTAGAGCCCAGAAAGTTGGGTCAACATATCTCATCCATGTGCAGACCTGGCATTCACCTCTTGAAGTGGCATCCACCTGAGCAACATGATAATTCAACTTGCTGCAAAGTTGCATTTCACACACAGAAGACTCCAACACAAACCTAGCTTGAAATTGGTCATATGGTGCCAAACTGCAATGCTACTCTAAGATGGAAGTTGAAGATACTCAAATCTTACCAGCTCTGAGGCCTCCTCTGCCCTTACCATTTGCCGTCCTCACCTGAGGTCAGCCTACCCTGGAGTCGGAACTCAAGAACACAAGAGTCAGACCACAAAACACCCTAGGGGTCACAGTGAACCTTCCATGGTGTCAAGGAAGGGAACTGACCTTGGGTTCCTGGTTCCCAGGAGTGACACCGCCCACCCCCACGCCCCTCAGCATGGCTTAAGGCAACTACAAGTCTTTGACTCTTGACTCACCTTGTTGCACAGCCCGCCCTCCCTCTCTTCACTGAAGGCAGAACTTGGACAGTTCTGTGCTGGTGGGTATTTGACTTGGGCCTTTTGGAGAGAATTCACTTTCAAACAGCAAAGGGAAAGATTATGTAGAGAATGGCTGTGGGAAGAAAAGAATCCATGTTTCTTGTCCTCCAGGGTCTTTTTCAGCAACTATCTCAAAGTCAACCATGCCTCCTTATACACTACACAGCTTCCAATAAAGTTCAATATTTGCTCCATGTGCAGGAAGACATTGCTTACCTGATATCACTGAATCTTTCCTTCCCACCTGCCTTACCCCAGGACTGAACTCCCTACTTGGGGCCCAGAAGACCATGGGCATTCATGGCACATAATGTCCTCTCCTGCATTCAAATTACTATAACACTTTTAAGGAAAGGGACATTGACATTCGCAGTACTGACGGGCTCTAGCCCAGCTGCCCACCAGATCCACTTCTTTTAATTGCCTACCAGAGGTTCCATAACCATATACCCTGCTCGTTCCCACATCCTCCAAGGAGAGGTGTACATGTGTGTGGGGTAATACTGGAAACAAGAGCCTGTCCTGTTCATTGAGGCCCAAACCAAGCTGACAACTGTACCTTTGAAATAATTAATTGAAGAACTTTTGAAAAATAAATCTAGTTGGCTCCAAAAGATTACTCACTATTTTACAGTAGGGGAAACATGGGTTAGAGGGTGGAGTAACCGCTTGGTCCTCTGCCTCCCGTACCAGGTAAATGAGAAGTCAAATGTTTCTGGAATAGAGCCTGGTTCTGATTCGGACAATCAGTTTGCATTTGTTCTTCAAGGACAGAACCCAGACAAACCCCCACTAGGCTGAAGGGGGGAACTGGAGTGCTTTTCTGAGTGTCCAACATTCCTCCAAACACTCATTCTCCCCAGAGGAACTTGGTTGGAAGTTTTGTCAAAACAAAACTGAATTTTAAAAAAAAAATGTCAACTATCCCAAGGTTTTATTGGATTATGTCAGAATCTAATTGGAACAACCCCTCTCCACCCCCATTGTATATGAAGTGTGAAAAAAAATCCAGTCTGTCTCCAGGTGACGTGAGCCTCTGAGGTGTGACCAGTGTTGTCTGGCTGGGTTATATCATCATGTCTTAGGGCTTGATCAGCTGAGCACATGCCTGTCCAGGGCCTGAGGGTAGCAGGACTGAGTCCTGTACCAAGCAGGATGGCACCACCCCACAGATCCTACCGTAACTTAATTGAACCCAAAGTGAATGAGAAGGCATGGAACTCCTAGTCAGAGAGACTCTTCAAAGAGCTGAGAAGGGAGCTAGTGACTCTGCTCATGGGTGAGTTTGGACTCACTAGAGAATCAACGCATACAGGTGTGAGTACCTTTTACCGCAGGGTCTCTGTGTATGAGGTAAAAGCAAGTCTCTGTTAGAGCAGCATCTTGCTGACTCCTGTTCCTTGGCTTTGGTGTTTTCAGAAGAGCAGGAGTGGAAAAATCCTATAAACATGAAGAGGCCCCCACCTGGACACTCCAGGGTGTGCCTGACTCTGAAGAAAATGAGCTAGACCCAGGGCAAGACATCTTGATTGGAGAAGAGCCTCTGGAAGCGCTTTGGCTTTCCTGATGCCCGTGTGAAAACCAGGCTAGAGCAGAGACCTGACCAAGGGATCGGTGCTGAGGCTGAAGGAGCTTGCAGGCCAGTTACCCTGGAGAATAATCAAAAAGAAAGCTTTTCAAAGTGCAGGAGCATATTTTGAGGTGTTTGCTTCATTTTGTTTCTTGTTTGTTTGTTCGTTGTTTGTTTGTTTGTTGAGACAGGGTCTCACTATGTAGCTCTTGCTGGCCTAGAACTTTCTTTGTAGACTGGGCTGGCCTCAATCTCAGAGATCTGCCTGCCTCGGCTTCTGGAGTGCTGAAATTAAAGGTGTGGGCAACCACACCCAGAAGTTCTTGGTTCTTGAAGCAGTGTCTTGCTCAAATATTCAAATATTCAGCTGCAATGACCTCTGGCCTTCTTAAGCAAGAGGTGACTGTTGCCCCCAAGTCATAGCCACACAGCCCAACAATTACCAGTTATCTGTGTGTAAACGGTTCATTGCAAGAGAACAATGTAAGGAAACAGCTCATCTCGTCAGCTGTTGCTTTGACCCACCAGCTTCTCTCCAGATCCAAGCCCTCCAGGAGACCTACTGCTTAGAATTTCAAAGCATGTTAGGAATGCAAATTCTCCACGCACTTGCTGGATCACTGCCTTCAGTAGTGAGATGTACCCCTGAGTGTTACAGAACGCCCAGATGTCCACAGCCACCTTGTCTATGTGACAAGGAATACTCAAGCTGTGCATCCTCACACTTGGCTAAATCTGAATCCTGGTTGCCCCACGTACTCAACACGTACCCAAGAGCGGCAGAAACCAAATTCTCCTTGTCTTCTCGGCATACAACACAACCAGAATGCTCCCACTTTCCTCGCAGTTTATTATGGCCATGCGATAAAGCTGTAACCAGTAGGGGGAAAGAATGCTGCCCATCCAGACTCACACCCAAGCGTCCCTGCCCTCTGCTCTTGGGCTTAGAAAATGCTGACCAAGGTGAGAGCAGCAACAGACACTCCAAGGTGACTGATTCTAAAAGCAGGTCCCCTTTTTCCAACTGCTCTGTGAGTGACAGATCATCCTCTGCAATTAGAGCTAAGATGAAGTTGGGGTCTGTCTGACAGACCGTGTGCCAGCCATAAGGACCCAAGAAAATTAGGATCTGGAAGTGGCAAGCCACTCAAGAAAATCTGAAACGGGGGACACTGACAGCCCTGGGTAACTGAGTATGAGAAGACTGGCCAGCTCTGACGGTGGAAAAACGCCTGGTGGCCCTAGAGCTGGCTCACTGGGAAGGCAGGGAGAGGCCCCCAGGGCCGGGGCTCTGCAAAGGTTTGGTGAGGCCCGGTGTGCAGACTGTTGTCAGGGTAGCATGTTACTCAACAAAGATGGGGAGCCACCATCTCTACAGACTGCTAGCACTGCCCTGTCTAAAAACCGAAACCCTTAGAGTGGGAAGCCAGAGGAGCAAGACTCGAAAAACACCTTTACTGATGTGGACTTCGGGGATTCACAGTAAGGAAACAGTAGTCCAGGGTAAAAACCAAGTTAAGAATGAGTAGTATAGATTTGGGGTCTGGTTAATTTTGGTGCATGATGTTTTCATTTATTTGCAATTTTTTTTTTGAAAATGAAGTTTATAAATTTAAAAAAGAATGTGGATGTACCCTGCCCAAGCCTGATTGTCTCAGCTGGAGATGAATTTAATGAAAAAAGGAACCTGAGGTAGGAAGCAGGGGCAAAGGAGGAAGTACCCAAGAAGGCTAAGAGACGTCAACCCAGCTTGTCGTCACCTCAGGAGCCTACTTAAGGCTCAGCGTGGTTTTGGATTCTGGCGTCCACCCTACGTTAACTCTCGGGCCCCAGCGGAATACGGATTTCGATGGTTGTAAAGGCTCTCAGAGTGTTTCCCTGGAGCGCTATCCAGAAGTCAAGTTGGACCCTGGAAAAGAAAGCAAAGCCAAAAGGTCACCAGCTGAAGCGTCCTGCCGTGGACCTAGGATCCATGAAAGAGTCCACACTCGAGATTGTGTGACCACTGTGGCTCATGCCCCTCTATTTGGACTGGGAATTTATGTTACAAAAAAATCTTTTTCCTGCTTAACTACTTATATGATTGAGCTGGGAGCTGAGAGTAAACAGTAGCTTGTGCTCAGTTTAATATGCCCTTATCCAGAAGAACTACCATGGACCTGATCAGGACCTGAATTTGCTGAATATTGTGCAAATGGCCTAAATTTTTTAGCTAAATGCAAAAATGGGGAAAAAAAAAAAAGAAACTCTGGGTTGTCTCTCTTGTCCTGGGGACAAGAGATAGGCATTCAGTGACCAAGTCATAATTGAAGGTGGAATATGCTCCAATTTCTCAGCTTCCTGGGCACACAGCTGACTCCATCTCCAAGCTTTCTTGGCACCTCAGATGGTCTTCTGACGCAGTTCCACCGATAAGCTGCAAGCAGAGCAAAGTCGGGTAGGGAAAGGTCTCGAGTGGGTATGGGGAGTAGAGTTATCATAACTGGAGTTATGATCAGCAGGTGCTGCATGGGAGCCTTGGTTTGTGTACTGTGTGGAGGCCGTGCACAGAGAATGCCCCTCCCTTGCTCCTGTGAACTCTCCCTTTCCATGTGTTGTCCACAGACGATGCCTGACTTTGGCAGGGAGCTGCCTCTGACTGGAATTCCCGCCTTGTCTGCTCATCGTCAGAGAACGTAATTGCTCTGGATGCTTTGTCCGCTGAAGAAGTCGTCTGAGGTAGAGTTGTAACAGAGCCGCCTCATTAGAGCCTTTGTCCCGAGATGTCAGAACAGCTTTGCTACACAGGGCCCAGAGCAAACACATCACTCAGCTGTTAATGCCGTCCTCCGTGCTCAGGAGAACTTGGCATTCCTTGTGTTCAGTTTACCAGGGAAGCTGCAGGAAAATGCAAGGTAGACATATACAAGAAAAATCCCTCTTCCCACATTCTGGAGCAGGAAGACCAAGATATAGGCAGGACTGTTTTCCTCCCCAAGGTCACACTTTTTGGCTCTCCCTTATAGCCTCCTATGGCATTTCTCTGGCACATCCTGCCATTAATCCTTCTCCACTGCCAGCATCTCCTCCCCCTCCCCATCCTCCTCTCCCTGCTCCTTCTAGAAAGACACAGGATATCAATCTGTTGGCTCAGGGCCCACTGTAACATCTCATTTTACATCGATGAGCTCTGTAGAGATGCATGGTTGCGTTCTGGAAGACTAGGGGCTAGAATTCCCACGTCTCTTGTAGAAAGGACACAACTCAGCCCGTAACAGTAGGACATTGAGTTCTTGAACTTGGGCCAGGGGAAACTTGGTGAAGGAGGCAGAGCAAAGCTCTGTGGAGCACCAGCTTGCTCCAGCCCTCCATCTGTCCCTTCATGGACATTGCTCAGCACCCTGCCTAACGCTGAGTATGTTCTCCACCTCACACACATTTATAATCTCAGTTCTCGGGATCCGTGGAGCTAAGATTTAAGCTCAGGTGTATGAGTCAACCGAGGACCCACGATTGTGGCCTTAGGCAGTCAGCCCCTTCTAATGACACCTTTGATTTCTTTTCAGCTGGAACATCTAGGAGACTGGGGGGGGGGGGGGGCATTGTTGTTGTTAGTTTGAAAATATTATCAACCCGTCAATAACTCTGTTGAGGAAAGTCCCAAGCTTGGGCTTCAATCAATGTTTTGAGCCTGTCAGAATAGCTAATAATCTAGAAATCATCTCACAGAAGCATCTTATTTATTGGAGCCCAAGTTCTGTTAGTTTGAAGATTTACCTTTCCTCAATGTAAGCGGGGTTGTAAGTTTATATACCAGGTTTTCAGATACAGCTCTGTTCAAATTTTGAATCTATTCTGTGATATTTATATGAAATGGCATCGTAGATTTTGGTTTTGTTTTGGTTTTGTTTTGGTTTTTGGGGTTTTTTTTGTTTGTTTCGTTTTGTTTTGGTTTTTGGCTTTTGGTTTTTTGGGGGTTTTTGTTGTTTGTTTTTATTTTTTGGTTTGGTTTGGTTTGGTTTGGCTTGGTTTGGTTTTGGTGTTTCAAGACACTGTTTCTCTGTGTAGTTTTAGTACCTGTCCTGGATCTCACTCTGTGGACCAGGCTGGCCTCGAACTCACAGAGATCCGCCTGGCTCTGCCTCCCTAGTGCTGGGATTAAAGGCGTGTGCCGCCGCCGCCGCCGCCGCCGCCGCCGCCGCCGCCGCCGCCGCCGCCGCCGCCGCCACCACCACCACCACCACCCAGCTAGCATCATAGTTTTGATATTCAATTTTTAAACTCTTTAAGTCAAAACTGAGTGGGTAAATTTCTCTTTCTTGTGTAGCTATCTCAGTGACTTCGAAAAATCTCCTGAAAAGAAATGAGATATTTTCATTTGGAAAATCATTTAAACACACCCTCCCATTAAAAAAAAGGAGAAAAAAAAAAGACATCCCTAGTCACATAGAAAATGTGGAAGGTGGTTTAGCACAAAGTAGCAAGAAAACCCAGAGGTTAGTGTGTCTGTTTGTCTGGGCACTGTTGTGTTGGGAGGCCCTGCTGGTCAGAGGTTATGGTCTGCTGTGGCCTGGCAGCTCTCTCTGAGCTCAGCGCAACATGGAGGACTCTCTGCTCCCTCTTCCCCCTCCCCCCAGGCCCCAGCGAAGACTTCCTGCTCTCCACCTGACTTTATTTAGAGACTATCTCTAGGCCTAGATGCCTGACTTGTGACCCTTGACACAGTTCCCTGCAAGAGTTTTCCTCCTGCTGCTCATATGGTAATCACACATCACGTTAGGAGCTTTGCTGTAGGACTCCGCTGCCACATATGGAGCCTTGTGATAGGAGCGTGCTGTTTAATGCAAATTAGGTGATGCCCCAGCCACTGTCCCCAGCCTTTATAACTCCCCTCACTCTGGAATAAAGTTGAACTATATAACACTGAAGCAGTCTCCAGGAAGGCTATTTGCACCGTACCACAGGTCATACAAGGCCCCGCTTGCTACTTCTGCCTTCGTGGCCCCGTGGCCAACAGACCATGGGGAAAGGGGGGGCCCGCAATTGCTGCAGACTGTCGGGAGAAAGTGATGGCCAGAGGTGTCTCAACCCCCAGCCGTGCATCTCTTAACATCCAAGTTTCCACTCTGGTTCAGGTTAGAGTGGACCTGTCACTGATCTCAGGACCCTTGTGGTCTTGGGAAATTGGCTGGACCTTGGGCCTGTACCCTGAACTCATATAGGGCAGGCAGGCAGCACACAGTTCTCCCAGACTTTTCAGATGGAAGCAGGAAGGTTCTCAACCAAAGATCATTGTTTGAAGACACCGGGCTAGGACAGAGGGGTCTCTGGGGCTACCCAAGTGAAAGACCCAAACCATCTCTAGGACAAAGAAAGGGGAGAAGGGAGTTGAGTGACATCTCCCATCTCTCCTCTTAGTTTAGTTCTGCTTCCCATGGCTCAGAACCAGCCAGCTTCATCCACATAGAGACCGGAACTCTCAGGCTTAGTGACCCCACATCTCACTATGTTTGTGTGGTCACTCTGGTGGGTATGACCTGGGTCAGTGCCTGTCCATGGGACCATGGCACTAGAACAAGCAGCCAGAGGACATGGAACAAGTAAAGCCGAGCTCTTCATCATCATGTTACCATCTAGGAGACAGTCTCTTGGGAGATGCAAAGTATCGAAAGCCTTCAAGAAGCAACCCAGGAAAGCAGGAGTTTTCTCAGAAGGTGGCTTAGGATGCAGCCCTAGTTACCAGTACCACAAGGCTGTCCAGGATGCTTCCCACTCACCTCTGCCTAACAACATGGTGTCGCCTCACCTCGGGGGCCTGCAGGACTCCAAATAGCGTACCCAGTAATGTTCTGCCCAAGGACCTTCCCAGTGATATCACAATTAGGCTTTAAAAAAGATCTCAAAGCTTAGTTTTGCTTCCTTAGAGCATGCAGCTCTCTTTCTGACCTCCATGGAAAAGACAACAGAAGAGTCACGTCGATGAAAAGAAGAGGGAACACGAACTATCTGCTTCCTCTAAGGCTGTGGGGTCCCTGTGCGTCCAGGCCTGCCTTCAACCTCTTGGATAAGACAGAGCTCTTTCTGATGGGAGCCTGGTCCTCTGTCCCCCTCTCAGTATCACTGGTTTATCCAGCACTTGCTGAGCTGACTTATCGCTATGATGCCAGAGATGTATCAAGATGTCATCTGAACAGAGGCCAGAGGCCAACCCTCATGCCATGCATGGACATATGGGTAGAACCATGCCTCTCAGGAGGATACTGACATCAAGCATGAGGATAATGTTGTCAGGTCTGTAAGGTCACACATGCCTTATCAGTCCTAGAGGGCCAGTCCTGCTGTTTACAGCTGAAAAATATGAGACCCAGGAGGCTAAGGTCCCACAGGACTTAGTGACTAAATGCTGACCTAGGCCATTCCTGAGATGACACCAGCTATCCAATAATACTCCTGCAACTAGAATCTCAGAGCACTGCTTGCCACTTTACCAAAAAAAATCATGAGAAGGTGTTGGACAATATTATTTAAGGTGTTACTTTGGTTTATGTTGCATTTGTAGCTCTATGAAACTGTGTTACTTTGCCTGTCTAAAATACCTGATGGCCTAATAAAGATCTGAATGGTCAATAATGAGGCAGGAGGAAGGATAGGCAGGACTGACAGGCAGAAAGAATAGATAGAAGGACAAATCTGGGAGAAGAGATGGAGGAGCCAGAGAAGGAGGAGGACTCCAGGGGCCAGTCACCCAGCTACACAGTGAGCCACGGAGTAAGAGTAAGATGTACAGAAGTAAGGGAAGAGGAAAAGCCCAGAGGCAAAAGGTAGACAGGATAAGTTAAGTTGAGGAAAGCTGGCAAGAAATAAGCCAAGCTAAGGCCAGGCATTTGTAATTAAGAATAAGCCTCCGTGTGTGATTTATTTGGGAGCTGGGCAGCAGGCCCCAAAAAAAGAGCCAAAATAAAATCCCCAACAACAAGAAGGGACTTTGTAAAGGATATGGGTTTATGTATAGTCCTGACTAGAACTATGGAGAGAAAATTTCTGTTTCTCTCCACCTACAAATTATAGAAGTACATTGCAATTTATAGAGGAAGAAAACCAGAAACCAGAAAATACACATACATAGTTTTGGCTGTTAGATAAGTTATCAGGGTTGTGGAATGGTGTGGGTTTACTGGGAGAGCATCTACCTCTGGGATCTCCTTTGGCTTCAGCCCATCTCCCCTTAGCATGGAACTTTCTGGAGATAGTTTGTTTCGTTTAGGACTCTTGCACCTGGGTGGTGAATCCTTGCACCTCCTTTGGGACAACCAAGCCTAACAAGGCACTGAAGCTAGAAACTCAGCTCTTGCACTTGGAGGATTTATACAGAGAGAGAGAAAGCAGAGGCTCACAGAGAACATTTGCTACTGTACATGCCTAAAAGCTGAGGAAAAGTACTCTTCTAGGCAGACTACACATCGTATTAAAACAGTGTGTTACTTTCTGAGACACGAAAAAAATGGAGCATTTTTTTTAAATGGTATTTCTGCCACAAGCCATTAGGGGGGAAAAATGTGTTCTTAGCCCAAGGTAAAAGGTACACTTTGTTACAGGAAATATATCAGCAGGATGCTTATTTCTTACCAGGCTAACAGAACAGGCCAAGGAGTCCTGAAACCTTTGGAAATGGGATTAACATTTGACACCATGTGAAGCAAGTCCAGATATATTTGCTGTTGTGAAATCAAGATCTTGTCTAAAGCTGCCTGAGCCCCACTTCCACCGTTACTTATACACCTGTTCCTAGATATGCCTTGCTGACTATAAAATCCACTCAGAGTGTCGAGTTCAAGGACATGTAGCATGTTCACAGAACCTTGCAATTAGTGCCACAGTGAATGATGAACCTTTTCTGTTGTCCAGAAGTTCCATGCAGCTTAGGCATCACCAGCCGTCCAAACCCATCCCCTCAGCTCTCTCTACCCTTTTCTAATTTCTTTATCTATAGATATATCTTCTCTGGACACTTCATGTAACTAGGGTCAGATATACATGACTTGGCATATCCAGTTCCTGTCATTCGGGAGATGGTTTCACGTTTTTTTGTTTGTTTGTTTGTTGTTGTTGTTGTTGTTGTTTTCATGTTGTAAATAAATCAGTGCTCTCTTATGACTACAGAACCTTTTGCTGTATGAACATAATATGTTTTCATTGTCCTTCTTTGGGGAATAAGCATCCTGGTTACCTTTTTTTTAATTTAATAAGCATGCAGCTGTGAACATTTATGTCTGTGCCTCTCTGTGGTTTTCTATTACACTTGTAGAATCTCTACCAAGGAGTATTGGATCACGCAGCAACTCTGTGCTTACTTCCTGGGTGTAGCTAGATTGTTTCCAGAACTCTCCCATCATTAATATTTATCATTTTTACCTGTTCTTCGTCTCAGAAATTCAGTTTCTCCACATCCCATCCCTGACAGCACTTAATATTCTCTCTTTTGCTTCCCCCGCACCCCCCCCCCCAGAGCTGAGGACCGAACCCAGGGCCTTGCGCTTGCTAGGCAAGCGCTCTACCACTGAGCTAAATCCCCAACCCCATATTCTCTCTTTTGCGTTGCAGCTACGCGGTACTTGAAGCAGAATCTTACTGTGGTTTTGACCGTACATCTTCACATTGAATGTGCTGTGACCATTTATAGGACTTTATTGTCATGCACAGTTTTTCCCATTCTGTGGGTTGTTTTCTTAGCTTGGTAATGGTACTATTTGCAACAAAAGTCTAAATATTAATTAGTTTGGTGTATCTATTTTTGTTGTAATTGTTACTTCATATAATCTTATCTTTTTGAAAGATGATGAAGTTCAAAAGCCAGGCAGGTGTATTTTGATAAAGTTTGTGATATCAATGTTGTCATTGAGTGTTTCAGATTCTCTTCATTCCCATAGCTTCAGGACATGATCTAGAGCAGTGGTTCCCAACCTTCCTGATGCTACGACCCTTTAATTCAGCTCCTCATGCTGTGGTAACCCCCCAACCATAAAATGATTTCATTGCTACTTTATGACTAATTTTTCTATTGTTATGAATCGTAATGTAAATATCTGATATGCAGGATATCTGATATGCGACCCCCTCTGAAAGGGTTATGTAACCCTCAGAGGAATCGTGACCCCCAGGCTGAGAACCACTGATATGGCTCCTTTGCTTAGTTCAATAGGCTCTGTCTTCACCCACTCCTCTGTTGCACCCCCAGTTTAAACTTGTTTTCAGTGTGAGGCACGCCCCTCTCCCTGTGTTCAGGTGCACACCCTCTGTCCTTGTTTGCCTGGGTGTCATTACTGGAGAGGTGGCTATGCTGGGGGTGAGATTCCTGCTGGATGCTGGGCCTCCCAGCCCTCTGCCTGTGAATGCTTGTTCGTCACAGCGATCCCAAGGATTTTCTTCTTTGCTTTTCTGCATTCTGACTGTATCCTCTGGCTCTCATTGTGGTTGGGTTTACTGAGCTTTTTTGTATCGTGGATTAATGCTTTCCATCACACTTGGGAAACTTTACCCTTTAAAAAATATTGTCTTCCCTTTTTCTCTCCTCTTTCTTCGGGTCACCCCATTACACCGGGGTCACCAGTCGTGTTTTGACCGTGTCCCACATTTCTTTGGCTATGTGAAGTTCTCTGGATGTCACCTTATAAAATCTCTTTCATTTTACTCCCAGTTTCCGGTTCCTCTTCCAGCCTAAAGCTGCTGTGAGCCAACCCAGTGACATTCCGGCTTAGTCACTGTGATATTCAACACCAAGATTTCCACATGGTCTTTAATAGTCCCTTTCTCTTATTGCTACTCTCTAGTTGACAAGATGCTGTCAATAGGTATCTTTAGTTCCTTAGACACAGCCTGTTTGTTTCATTGAATGTGGTCTTCCATTCCCCCAGTTCATCACTAACCACCTAGAAGTTGGCCACTCTGTCTTCGCCTTCAAATATTCCCAGACTGATTTCCTTATGGATGTGAGTTCAGGGAACTAAATTCTTTGGATCCGTCATGGATCCAAAGGTCCATCTTCCAGAGACAGGAGCTTTGAGGTTGCTTCAGGGAATATAGTCTGTGACAGAAGAACACTGTTTTAATACTGGCTGCTTAGCATGAGGGCACCACTGGCAATCCTTTGCTGTGGTAATCCAAGTCATCCGAGCCACCGCCCAAAGAGGAAGCTCTCTTGGTACCTGCTCTGTGACAGGCCTGGAAGAACCTAGCAGCTGAACATTTAAAAGAAAACAAAGCAGGTCGGGAAAGCTAGAACAACTGTACACAGGGATACATTTTTGTCCTTTCTGGACACAACTATGGCACCCAGGGAACGTCTTGGCTTAGGAAGTTCCTCTGCCCTCTAAATATTTCCTGTTTCCTACAGATTTCCCTTTGTGACACACTCAAGTGGTCCAGCCAGGTGTGGTCCTGTGACACTATAGTTATAGTACATGGGACAGGAGAGGTGAAACCCCATAAACCATGTGGAAACAGCTATCCCCCATGCAAAGTCCACGTCACTTTCAAGGCTGAAGCCTCCATCATCAGTGAAGGCTCATGTAAGACTATGGCCTCTACAATCCCTCCTCTCTCTTGCCGATTGGACTCTTGGGGCTCCACCTGGGGCTGGCCTGGCTGTTTGGAACCTGGGGCCTATGCTGGGACACTTTGCTCAGCCTTGGTGTAGGGAGGAGGGGACTGGACCTTGGCTGAGTCTACCAGGCTGAGCTGAATCCCCAGAGGAGACCTTGCCTTGGTGGAAGTGGGAATGGGGGGTGGATTGGTGGGGAGGGCCTCCCTGCTCCTGGTCTCCTTTGAGTCAGAGTGACCATGCAAGGGACCTGAATTTTTGTGAGCCATGGGAAAGATGAAATTATTAATCCCCTCATACAAGATCCTTAGTATACTGTGTTCATCATCGGTATGAAACAAATCCTTGACTGAGTCTGTGATTCCCTGCCAAAGAACATTGAGTGGGTGGATTTGGTCCCAGGAAAAATAAAATAGTAGAAGTGTCTTCACAATTAACACTGTTTGCAGTGTTGGACCTGATAAGCACTTGCCAAAAGAGCAAAACCAGGTGTGATGGTACACTCCCCGTTCTCTGGGCTGAGGGAGAGGGGCCTTGAGCTTGCAGCTGGTTGGAGATACACAGCAAGATCAAGGCTGCTGTAGCTCTTGTTATCCATCTCAAGTCCCTGTCCAGAAAGCAAGAGCAACAGAGACTCAAAAGGCCAGCTCAGTATGCCTTCTAAAGTTGTATTCTTTTGTTCCCTGAACTCGCATCCATAAGAAAATCAGTCTGGGAATGTTTGAAGGCAGAGGGGCAGAGCTGCCAACTTTAAAACGTAAATAACTTTGCCTGCCTTTTCAAATACATTTACTAGATTGTGTCTCAGGGATATTAATATCGTAATTTTAAAACATTTATTTCTGTTTACACATATGAAACTCAACTTGTCATGCATTTTATAACTTAAATTTTTCCCACATAAGAAGACCAACATATTTAACATCTACCTTGTCTTATTACTATGCCTCATGAAAAATGTTCTTTCATTTGGGGACTATTTTGAACTTCAAACACACTTTGCATATATAATGAGGTTCCTTATTCATTTTCTAAGTAATGCCTTAACTGTGTCTCAGTTAACATACTTAGCTGATTTCAGATTTCATTCAATTGCCATCTTACTTTAAACAAAAACTGGAAATCATGTGAAAATAAATCATCTCACTTAGGTAAGTGAACACTAAAACACAGCAATTTGCAAAGATTTCTTTCATTCATGGAAGCAGGGCCGAGTAACTGGGTAACACCTGTGGGGTGATGCTGGTTATCTTGTCTAACAGTTGGTTCAAATCCAAGTCCCTTTTACCTGTGGTGCTCACCCTGCCTTCCCGAGAGCCGGGGTTGAAACCTGTTAATGTTTCTGGTTTTATTCTGCACGTCATGGATTGAGAAGGCTAAACCTAGCTCGTCCTTCTGTCCCAGCTGTCCTCTCTTTCCTGATTGAAACAAACTAAATTGAAAGAGAGAGGGGGAACTGGGCGGTGGTGGCACACGCCTTTAATCCCAGCACTCGGGAGGCAGAGGCAGGTGGATCTCTGTGAGTTCGAGACCAGCCTGGTCTACAAAGCGAGTTCCAGGACAGGCTCCAAAGCTACACAGAGAAACCCTGTCTCAAAAAAACAAAGAGAGAGGGGGGCGGATTTCTAAGAAGGAATGAGCTTCTACCTTTGAAAACTGGTTTATTTTGAACATCTCCTTGGTATTAGCCATTGAAACAGATTGGGAGAGTTTCATTCACACAATGTAGTGTCTTCATGGCCCTCCGAGAAAGGCCAATTCCACTGCACTGAGAGGCCTGGAGGGAGCCCATAGGTTGGCAGAGTCTTTCTCCAGCATCCACCAACACACGGGCACTGTCCTGGTTTGATACTCAGCCCTCAGGAGTTCTGCAGCCTCACCAACAGCACCTCATCCAAGGAAGCCTCTCTCTTCCTCCTAAGGGCAGCTTCTGTCTCCACATTTGCACAGATGGACAGGACGGATATCATGGACTTAGTAAGCTGAGTTTCATGGATGCGGGGCAGCAGGAAATACTTGGAACCGAGCTAGGCTTCTCCATCAGTGTGCTCGGCACAGCACCAGCCTCTGTGTCTGCTCCTCACGCCTCACCCTCTACCCCTTCTGAGCCATTGCTCCTGTCCCCGAATCCTCTCCTCCCTTCTGTCCTTCTATATCAGGGAAGGACACCTTCAGTTTACAGTCCCGCTTTCTTTCCGTACCCCATCTCACCTCACTACCTGGGCTGTGCGACATCTGTCCCTGCATGAACCTGAAAACCGGTGGTCTCTGAGGCTCCGCCTCCACCTCTCACTCTCCCACCTCTTTCTCTTGAAAGAGGGTGTCTTATCCAGTGGCCCCCTCATGACGTCCCCACAACAGCATCCTGGTTTCTTTCCTTGTGAGGCAAATCCCTGAATCAGTCACCTTCACTCTGCTTTATGTTGGCATGCCCTGCCTCATGCTTCCTCTCCCACATTCTGCCTCGTCCAAGTGATACCCAACATTTACAGTCATATCCCCGGAATGCACTCAGAACTAATCTTGCCTGCCTCCCGGTGACCTTGGGCCTTCTCTGAGCACAGCTTCAAGGACTTCAGACTTAGTGTCTTTCCTCCTGTCTCTGTTGCGAACATCTCTCATCTTGCCCATCCTGACGGACACTGGCGTTCCTTTGGACTGTGCACTTATTCCTCGAAGAAAGAAATAGCATGACTTCATTAAAGAAGGAAAAATATGTCTTAAGTGCTTAATATGGGGAATTGAGAACTACTTCTCCCTGTAATAGTGGAACATACTGGCCGGATGCCAGTAATGCGCAGCCAGGGAAACACCAGCCCATGGCAGTAGTAAGTGTGGCTCAGTGCGACCCATGCGTGAGTTTTCAGCATCCTGGCCTCCTTGGTCTACGCCTGAAGGCCCTTAATGAAGTTCTTTCAACACTAAGACTGAAGAGTGCCATTCATCATCCACTTCACCATGGAACATCCTCCAACTTAAAATCCATATCCTCTCTGACCGACTGATTGTCCTCCCCCAGGACTGTGCCACAAGCCTCTCAAATCTGTTCATTTAACATTCCTGGTCATGTTGGATAATCCCTCTAGATTTGCCCCCGTGAATCTCTCTTCCCTGGGCAAAGCAGAAGACCCACTCCATCATCTTCCTTCACAAGTTAGAGCTTTCCCATGGCCCAATAAGACTACTTGTCGGAAAATACAAACTGAAAGTCTATGTGTACAAACGAATCTGCACACTATGGAAGCCGGGCAGCGATACGGAAGAGTCACCACATCAAGCACACGCTCCACAGAAACATCTGAAAAACAAGCAAAACCCGTCAGAGCCAATTTTATCAGAAGGCCTACATCAGGAAGGACTTATAGCACCCAAAGAAAGGCATTGGAAGGTGTGAAACCTCTGGGTTTTTACTTACGGAACTCACAGAGATGGAAAAAAGAGCGGGAGTGCCAGAACCTAGGAGAGAAGAGTGGGGAGTCTGTGCCCCGGGAAGTGAAAAAGTCCTGGCAGTGATGGTGACAGATGATGGTGACAATTGCAAGGCTACGTGACTGCCTGCAACGCCACACGCTTGCATGTCAACAGGCTTGGGCAATCTGAGGATATACAGGAAGACGTACTCACGAGCTCAGTTCCTTCCACGGCTCTCAGAACAGATTTTGGGCAACAAGCGTGTGGTTTTTTCCCTACATATCAAGCAGGTAAGCAGTTCTTGGCAAAGACCAGCAGGGCCACCTCCAAGTCGATTCTAGTTTGATTCTTCCAGGAGGCCAAGTCGCACACCACAGAGCAGGGTGCGGGCCTCCAGACGGCCTCTGCTTCAAGGCCGATTGCAAACCGGGCCTCCAGAACTTCTGACTTACCAGCTGTCAAGGTTCCCATGGCCCTTCTTCAGATCGGATTAATTTGCTAGACCTGCTCATAGAATCAAGGAAACATGCTTTCTTGTTTATTATGAAGAGTACTTTAAACAATACAAATAAAACAGCTGAGGAGACATGCAGGTATCCTTCTAGAAGGGTCCTTAGCATAGGTGCTTCTATCCCCCAGGGTATCTTAGCCCTCCTGGTGCATGAGCAAGTTCTTGCTCACCTCCTGAGAGCCTCCCTGTATTCAATGTCCAGATCTTCACAAACACTCGATTGAGGTCACGACTCTTCATGGACAGATGTGTAGAAAGGTTATTGTGCAAAAGGGTGTGGCTTTAAACCAAACTGAGCGGAAAGACCCAGAAAGTCCTGTCTGTTCAGATTCTTGACCTCTGCTCAGCATTTCTTCCTCCTAAGTTTGAGGCAGGAGCCTATGAAATGGGGTCTTGTGACACGCTATCACTCCAAGTAGGTCAGAGAATTTCTTTACGGCTAGTCCCAAGACAGAGGGCAGGATCAAATCGAGTGTTTAAGTATACCCTGCCCTCAAAAGAGAGCAGAACTGGTGCAGAGATGCTGAGGGAGAGTGTGTGCTTTCTGGGGCTGCAACGCTCCAAGCATTATCACAAAACACTTTCACCTCTTCACTTACGCCTGCCAGAGCTGCTCCAGAGAGCAAGGACAAAAGGCAGAGCTTTAACCAAGACGTACTGACTGTTCCAGTCATTTAGCAAATAACCAGAGCTGTACAGGTTAGGACATGGACAAAACACAACTCTGTGTGTGTGTGTGTGTGTGTGTGTGTGTGTGTGTGTGTGTGCACCTGCGCATTCTACAATTGGCCAATTGCATGTTATCTATATTGTTGTGGCCTAATTGCTTGTGTCTATTCCCAAAAATTCTTATGTTGACCTCTTACACTCAACTAAGGCTAAGAGGGAGGGTTCTTTGGGGTGATTTGGAAGTAAGGGGGTTACAACCTTATGATTAGATTACTACTTTTATAAAGGAGACCCTCCCTCATGTGAGAAACATTAGACATGGAACTTGGTCCCTTGATATTGCATTTCCATATCCAGGACTGTGAAAAGTAAAATGTCTATAGCTCTCAAGTCTATAGTATTTTATTATAGCAGCCCTGAATGGACATAGGAATGTATTTCATCACAGTAAAAATAATTAAAGATTAGGAAAATAAGGATAGAGATAAAGGTATGACATGATAAACCACCTAAGCAATAGCTACAGCCCCTGTATTCACTCAGATGGAAGCTCAGATGCTCTTGGTGGATAATCTCGGATGTTCCCAAGAGCCCATCCAGGACCTTAAAATCCTGGGCTTGTCCTGTCCCTTGGTCAGCACCAGTGGCTTACCTGTGTAGCCTTCATCTTCACCGTCCGGTTGAGGCCAATAAATACTAGTTACAAGTACTTTGCCCACTGTGCTACAAGGACACTTCTACTAGCTGGGGCTTCACTCTGCCGAGCATGAGGCTCTCTGATAGACAGAGTTTTGACCCAGCTGCACAGGGCTCCCATCAAAGGTCAGACATGTGCTGTAGGGGCTGAAGGACTGCCTGCCTACCACATGACAGACTACAGACATCACTGGGAAGAAGAAAGCCCGCCTCTTCCAACCTCTGTTCTGCTCTGTTGTCTCATTCCATAACATTATAATCAGAATAGGATACTCTGCAATAGCGACTTCTGATACACTCATAGCATCCCACTGTTAAAAACAAAATACATTTCCTGGAATGACGTTTGCACAGAAAATCTGACATCCCCCACCAGCATTTCTCATTTGTGCCTGACACAATTGTCCTGGTGGCAGGCCACACTTAGGGACAGGGGAGCAGAGCAGAGTATGGGTGATGTTATCTTGTCCCAGCAAGGTCCTTCTTCGATCTGAGTTTACATTAAAAAACAAAATCACATACAACAATCATCTCTCAGCCTGAAAAACAGAAAACAAACAAGTAAAATGTTTAGACTCATCAAAATTCATGAATGTGACCAGACAAGCGCTCTGTTTTCTCAAAACTCACTTTGGGACACTTGATATCCCCATATCAGATGAATTTCCTGAGTATTCCTAAGCCAACACAAGATATCTAAACATTGCTTATAAAAGTTTTAAAAGGTCATTTTAGTCTGGCATCATGACACATACCTGTGACCCGCCCTTGGAAGGCTGAGGGAGAAATACACTAAGTTCTAGGCCAGCTGGTACATAATGAGACCCTCCTTCTCAAAATACAGTTTTTAAAAATCTTGATAATTGTGCAGTTAAGTAACCTTCAATCTTCACAAATAAGAAATTGAAACACAGAGCATCTCCAGTTCATGAGAGGTGTTATCAGTGGCTTCTCCGCATAGAATGCTCTAGAGATGGGCCGTGCACTACACAGAGCCGAAACTGTTGGGTACAGCGACGCTGTGGTAAGGTTAATTTGCATGGTAATTCCCTTTTGAAAATCAGCTTGAAGACTGAAGAAGAAAAATCGGCTTTCACCACAGCTGGCCAGCTCCAGCCTGCGTGTTTTCAGACTGCCAATCAAGAAATCCGACTGCAAATACTTAATTACAGGGCCCTTTATTTTAGGAAATAAAAGCTAGGCTTAACCTTTCTTTTACAGGAAAAAGGGAGATAAATTTGATGCTTTGAAAGTTGGATGATTCATAGAGAGTAATTTTATTTTGTTTTAAGGGTGTGACTGTGCTCAGGGCAGGCTTCACACCCAGGAGTGTTTGGGTGACACAAATTGGTGACTGT